>NW_007259294.1:537338-570793 GCF_000164805.1 Carlito syrichta
CCCGGCCACCACAGCCTCGACCTGCAGGGCTCCGGCGATCCTTCCACCTCAGCCTTCCGAGTAGCTGGAACTACAGGCGCACGCTACCACGCCCGGCTAATTTTTGATTTATTGTAGAGATGAGGTCTTGCTGCCCAGGTGGGTCTCGGACCCCCGGGCTCAGGCAATCCACTCACCTCAGCCTCCCAAAGGTGCAGGATTACAGGCTGAGCCACCGAGCCCGGATCAAACTTTTTTTTTTTAATGGAACAAGAAGCATCCCTAAACTTTGAATTTAAATTTCTCTTGCTATTGATAAGATTATGTACTACATGCTTTAATCCACATAATACAAGGGTGTACCCCCCAAAACCCGGAATTTATTTATAAAAAATTCTTCATTTATTCTTACATAATTAACTTCAATCACCTTCGAAGTACTCTTTGTTTTGATGCAGTACACCTATCAAGATGCTTTTTCTACTGCTCAAAATGATTATTGAACTCATCAATTTTGATGCCTTTTAGTGCTTCTGCCATTTTTTGTTTCACCTTTTCCACATCAACAAAACATTTCCCTTTGAGGACTTTATTTCATCTGGGGAAAAAAAATCTTTTGGGGCAAAATCAAGTAAATAGGGAGGGTGGGGCATGGGGTCATGCCATTTTTGGTCCAAAATTGCTGAACACTCAGCTCAGTGTGGGTAGGTGCGCTTGTAAATTACCCATCATGAAATGGGTAAATGCAGAGAAAGAATCTCCCAAAAAAATTCACTGAGGTCAAACACAGCCTCTCACAACAACACTAGCTGGTACAGAGATCTGATGGGTTCCTAGAACACTTACCTAGCAGAGGAAGCCTGTAATGCAAGTGGCCTTGCCCTCCAAAAAATAATTCTGTTTTTTTTTCGTGTCCCCCTTCATATAGTCACCCCAAAATAAGGAGTCTTTTGTGCTTTCTTAGATGTTAAGTATGGTTTCTTTGCATGTGTAAGAATTAAGTTCTGGTGAAAACAGTGGCAACTGAGGGACGAACATTGCTGAGACTGTGCTCATACTTCTAGTCTTCATTGCATTTGAGTGAATATAAAAGTGATAATTTTTAATATATTCAAAAAGCACAGGTGGTTTTAGGGAGGAAGGATGGTGAAGCATGTTTCTCCATCCTGCAAGACCAGGAGAGGTACTTCCTGGCATGTGAGCTCATTGTTGGCATTGAATCCTCTTGGTCAACCTGGGGGGTGTGTCATGGGCAATACCTTCATAAGCTTCATCCAGGCAATGCGTGCAGCATTGACATGACCTTGGCCATCTCCCTGTGTCAGATATTGTGTTGATTCATAATGATGAGAACATTTTGCCTTTTTTCTTAACACTGTTTCTTCCCCTAGGGAGTGTCTGCTATAAGGTGCCTAAAGATGGGGGGTTTGTTGGTGGGCTCTGGAGCTGGATTGCTGATCTTCTGTAAAAGTCCCAACTACAAACCCATCAAGTAAGTCCTGGACCTCACAGATTTGGGATGGGTAGAGACTCACTAGAGAGAGGTTTGCATAAAGCCAGAAACTTAGTGATATTGGCAAAGTGATATTTGGTTAAAGAAGTTTAATCTTGCTGCTAATCAAAATAGATAGTGGTTTATTTGCCAAAGAAAAGACAAAGGCTTGTGATGAATTAAACCAAAGTAGTACACCATTACCCAGAGGGACACTGCTCATTTAACAAATACAAACAAAGTTTTGCTAGGCACAGTGGCTTACTAGGCATGCTGGCTCAGGCCTGTAATCCTAGCACTTTGGGAGGCAGAGGTGGGAGAATTGCTTAAGCCTAGGAGTTTGAAACCAGCCTAAGCAACATAGCAAGACCTTGTCTCTAGTAAAAACTTTTTCAAATATCTAGGCATTGTGATACATGCCTGTAATCCCAGTTACTGGGGAGGCTGAGGCAAAAGGATCACCTGAAGCCGGGCTCGGTGGCTCAGCCTGTAATCCCAGCGCTTTGGGAGGACGAGGTGAGTGGATTGCCTGAGCCTGCGGGTTCGAGACCCGCTTGGGCAACTTGGCGAGACCTCATCTCTACAATAAATTTTTAAAAATTAGCCAGGCATGGTAGCGCGCACCTGTAGTTCCAGCTACTTGGAAGGCTGAGGCGGAAGGATCGCCGGAGCCCAGCAGGTCGAGGCTGCGGTGGCTGGGAGCGGCCACTGCACTCCAGTTTGGGCGACAGAATGAGACTCCAACTCAAAAAAAAATGGATCACCTGAGCCCACGAGGCCAAGGCTTTGATGAACAGTGATTATGTCACTGCACTCCAGCTTGTGCAAGAGTAAGACCACAACTCTAAATAAATAAATAAATAAGCATAAGTTTTTATTTAGCCAACACATTAAACCATGACAAAAGAATGATGTTATAAATTTATGCAACAAATAACCTCAAATTTTAAATGTTGAGAATTGGTTTATTTAATGAAATTTGCTATGTAATGGGTAACTATTATGTGTGAGGCACTGTGCCAGTAGCTAATGCTTTTTAATACAAATTTTAATACAAATAGCCAGCAGTCACCAGTCATTTCAAGGTGTCAGAACCTGTGGAATGTACTATTCATGGCTCACTGAATTAAAATAAAATGAAATAAAACCTTATACCTTGCTATTAACAAGTACTTACTGAGCATATCACCATCCAAACCAACGTGCTAGATGCTATTAATAAAATAAAGAAAAGAAGCTATGATCTTTGTCCTCTAAGAATTTATAGTCTGGTTTGGGCATAAGTATATAGGCATATTAAACATAAAAGAAGTCATTTCAAGACAAGATAGGATATAAGCACAAATCTCATGGTCCAGATAATGCAAGAAATATTATGGATGTTGTAGAGACAATCAGAGAAACGAATTATCTTCTTGGGATGGAGAGATCAGAGAAGGCCTGATCTACTTCGTAGAGGAGTAGAGGTCAAACTTGAATTTAGTTTCAAGAAAAGCCAGTTACCCTTAGATGTGTTCTACATGGCCTCTGCTAGTTCCTAGGGAGCCAGGGTAGTGCATATGCATTGTAGAAATAAGCATCAGCTGTCTTCATTCAAAGAAGTCTGTGTTGAGCATGCATGGTATACCAGGCACTATTCTAGGTGCTTGAAATATCTCAGGGAATAAAGCTTATAAAAAAAGGAAAAAAAAATCCCTGCCCTCATGAGCTTGCATTCTAACAGGAGAGAAAAAGACAATACATAATAAACAAGGAAAGTATGTAGTCTTAAAGGGTAACAAGTGCAATGGAGAAAAATGGAATTGAATACTGAGTAAGGGGAATTAGGATTGGAAGGAGGCAGGGACAGATTGCAATTTTAAATTCAGTGGTCAAGATAGGTCTAATTGAGGATATGTTGGACCAGTTTTTTGTCTGTATGAAAGGGAATTAGGGAGGGAAGTGACTTTAGAACAATGCTGGAAGCCTTCCAGGTTATTCTTATACATGCTCAAGTTTGAAAGCCACAGCCCTAGAGAATGCCAGGAACGACATTTCATAAGGAGTCTGGTGCCTGGACAACCTCATGGAACAGACACTTATAAAACTTGGACTCTGATTTTGAAGAGAGAGATAAACTCCTCCTTTAATGTACAACCAAACTCAAATCTTAATGCAGGTGAGATGAGGAATAGGGATGATGAGAAACTTAACCAAGATAGCAAAAATCAGGAAAGAAATAGCATCCAAGAATTATAAATAATAAACAAGAAGCAAGGAATAAAATTAAGTGAAACAAACAAGCAATCTTGGGTTGTCTTGTCTCTGGATACATGAAGTGAATATAGTAAATTAACCCCTTAATTTTTCTTTTGAGTTGGGGTCTCTCCCTGTCATCCAGACAGGAGTGCAATGGTATGATCACTGCTCACTGCAGCCTCAATCTCCTGGGCTCAGGCAATCCTTCTGCCTCAACCTCCCAGGTAATTGGAACTATAGGCACATGCCACCATGCCCAGCTCATTTATTATTTTTATTTTTGTAGAGACGAGGTTGTGCTATGTTGCCCAGGCTGATCTTGAACTCCTGGGCTCAAGTAATCCTCCCACCTCAGCCTTCCAAAGTGCTGACTTTACAGGTGTGAGCCACCATGACTGGCCCTAACCCCTTAACTTGTTAACCCGTTGTTTTTAATGTATAAATGTTCCCATTGTGAAGAAGATAAACTCAAAGCAATTATTACAAGGTTTGTGCCATCACTGTTTTCATAATAACCCTGTGTGACAACGTAGGCTCAAATTGGATGCAGTGACTTCTGCCTCCTTGGATTTTAATAAATTGATAAAGCAGCTCACATGAGAGGTCATGAAAACTAGAAAGAAAAGTAGTCTGATCAAAACATATAGTTGGTGACTGGGCACAGTGACTCACGCCTGTAATCCCAGCACTTTGGGAGGCAGAGGCAAGAGGATTGCCTGAGTCCAGGGGTTCCAGACTAGCCTGGGCAACTTGGAGAAACCTTGTCTCTACAATACAAATAAATAAAAAAAAATAACTGGGTATGGTGGCATGCATCTGTGGTCCTAGTTACTTGGGAGGCTGAGGTGGAAGGATTGCCGATTGCCTAAACCCAGGAGGTCGAGGCTGTGATAGCCATGAGTGTGCCACTGCACTCCAGCCTAGGTAACCAAGTGAGACTCTAACTAAAACAAACAAACAAACAAAAATATTGCTTAAGTGCTGAAATCTCTTCTTCCCCCTTTATACCAGAATCACTTTATCTTTCAGAATCCCAGATGCTAATAGCCAGTATTTCTTGGTTGTCTTTTATAGGTTAGGGTTTGTCACCTTTATTGCAACCCTGTAAAGAAGGATTTATTCTGTGGCGGAATAAACTGAGGTTGGAGGTTTCTGACAACTTGTCCAGAGTCACAGACCTCTAGTTATTACAGTAGCTGGGATGTGACATATAGTCTTCCTTTCTTTGTTAACTGTTCTGTGTCCTACCAGCAAATAAGTCTCTGTAAAACACTGCATTTCCTATGCTGGATTCCAGCACAAGAAACTCACGTGAATTCTTTTTTTTTTTTTAACTTTTTTGATTCGGAGTCTCACTCTGTCACCCAGGCTGGAGTGTAGTGGCATGCTTACGACCACTGCAGGCAGCTTTGACCTGCTGGACTCAGGTGTTCCTTCCCCCTCAACCTTCCAAGTAACTAGAACTACAGGCATGCACCACCACGCCCAGCTAATCCCATGGATTCTTATTGTCCAAACTAAGTTAATTGCAGGCTGAGATTGGATTCCTAGGCCCTTATTTATTTATATATGATTATTATTATTATTTTTAAGTTCAGACTGATTGTAGGGAGAAGGAAGAAATGTGGAAGAGGACAAAACAACTCCTAAAGGTTCTGGCAAAGACAACCACTATGAACATTTTGTTATTTCTTCTTGTCTTTGTTATTCATACGAATTTTGAAATAATTGTACTTATTTTATGAATACAATTTTGTACTATGATTGTTTTTACTGAATGCAAGTATCAGACATTTTCAATATTACTACATAATCTTTTAAAATTTGTATGGCAGCATATATCACATAATCTTTTAAACATTGTTTTAATGGCTGGACACATGGTCTATGAAGTTAATCTTCCACAGATCATTAATTATTCCATTATAACGGGATATTTAGGTTGTTTCCAACCTTTTACTCTTTTAATAATCATAGCAACCTTTGACATAAAGCAGTTTTCCCCTGATTTTAAGATTATTTTTCAAAAATGGAATTTCTAAAGGTTTTAGTTGCCATGGTCATTTGTGTCTATATGCCTGTCTGGAAAGTTCCCTTATCCAAATCTTGCCTGTGTTGAGCAACCCATTTCAGACTGTTATCTTCCTGATGAATCTTACTTTCTTTTTTCTTTTTTTTTTTTAAGTTGGAGTCTCACTCTGTCGCCCAGGCCGGCATGCAGTAACATGCTCAAGGCCATCATAGCCTCGACCTGCTAGGCTCAGGTGATCCTTCCACCTCAGCCTTCCAAGTAACTGGGACCACAGGCACACACCACCACGCCTGGCTAATTTTTTGATTTATTGTAGAGACGAGGTCTCACCAAGTTGACCAGGCTGGACTCGGACCCATGGGCTCAGGCACTCCACTCAACTCTGCTTCCCAAAGTGATAGGATCACAGGCATGAGCCACCACTCCTGGCTCCCTTACTCTTTTTTTTTTTTTTTTTGAGTTGGAGTCTCACTCTGTCGCCCAGGCTGGAGTGCAGTGGCACAATCATGGCCACCCCGGCGTCGACCTGCTGGGCTCTGGCGATCCTTCTGCCTCAGCCTTCCAAGTAACAGAACTACAGGCTCATGCTACCCCCCCCAGCTAATTTTTTATATATTGTAGAGATGAGGCCTCGCCAAGTTGCCCGAACTGGTCTCGAACCCGTGGGCTCAGGCAATTCACTCACCTCGGCCTCCCAAAATCCTGGGATTACAGGTTGAGCCACTGGCCCAGCCCCCTTACTTATTTTAACCTGTACTGACCTCCTCCCTTTGCTGACCCGGGGTACACAACCTTGTGAGTAACTCCTGCCTTTCCAACCATGTCACTTTCTTGAGGGCATGTCCCAACTCATACACCTGATTTGTATCTTCTGTAATCCTTCAAATGGTCTGTAAATACTTATTGGCTGAATGAATCTACTTTACCCTTTTTGCTTCTCCTTAAAGGAAAATCCAGTTACAAGGTGGCATCACTTCTATCACACTTCGAGGAGAAGGACACCAATTTTTTGTAGGAACAGAAGAATCACACATTTATCGTGTCAACTTCACAGATTTCAAAGAGACTCTCATTGCGACTTGTCACTTTGAGCCTGTCCAGGATATTGTCTTCCCATTGTAAGTAGAAGAGGAAAATAAGAATGTGGAACTTTGATGCAGTGTACAAGGGAATTTAATTTTATTAATGAGTTTTCAACATCTATTAACATAATGATGATCTATTTCTCCTTAAAATTTTCTATATTGTGAGTTATTTTAATAGATGTTTTACTGTCTTCACCATGCAATGACATTAGACTCCCAATTCAAATTTGAGTTTCTTTAGAATGTTGACTTTTCTAATAAACCCATCATGGACAGGGTAAATACCTGACAAAAATTTTCTGTTTTCCCAAAGTCATCTGGAAAAAGCTTTGAACAGACAGGTCTTGACTAAGAATTTTTTAATTTGACGATGGTGTGAAAGTGATATGCATTTAGTAGAAACTACTTTGAGTCCCCAAACAAATATTCTATTTTTCACTTTCAGTACAGTATTCAATAAAATATGTTTAATAATATTTATTTATTTATAAAGATATTCAATATTTTATTATAATAAACAGGTCTTGTGTTAGACCTCTAACACAAGACCTGTTTATTATAATAAAATATTGAATATCTTTATAAATAAATAAATATTATTAAACATATTTTATTGAATACTGTACTGAAAGTGAAAAATAGAATTTTTTTTTTTTTGAGTTGGGTGTCTCACTCCAAGTAGCTGGAACAACAGGCATGCTCCACCCTGCCCAGTTAACTTTTCGTTTTTTTGTAGAGACAGGCTCTTTTCCCCAACTATAAGCTATGTAAGTGTACTGAGCACTTTAAGGTAGGCTGGGCTGAGCCATGGTGTTCAGAAGGTTAGGTGTATTAAATGCATTTTCAATTTAGGATATTTTCAATTTATGATGGATTTAACAGAGATGCAGTTCCATTGCAAGTTGAGGAGCATCTGTAGTGCCTTTTCAAAAGCTTCCTTCCAGTCGTTTGTACTTCTTGGGGTCTTCCAGATTTGGAAAACTTTTTGGTGGTGGGCAGAAGAAGTCTTTGGGCACTAGTCACTGTATTTCTTGGTAAATTCCACTCAAAACAAGTAAAACAAACAACTCTCAGCAGTTGTGATATCAAAAAGAATGTCAATCTTAGAGCATCTTATTTGATTTTGAACCACATTTTGTCTTTGATGAGATCTATTTCATGTAGTTGGTCAGTTTTTGCTCTGAACTTCCTCAGTATTTAGCTTGAATTTACAATATTCAAAGTCATTGTTTTGTAGATTAAAGAAGATACCTACTTAAAAGGAAAGACTTACTTTCAAAACTAGATCCTTGAGATCATAAGCCATAGTAGTTATGGTTCCTTGAGTCTTTGTGATTCGATTTTTCCAAATATTTCTAGTAGTGAAAATGTCTGATGCTTTCCCATTAAGGGAATCTTTATTTGAAAATTGGTCATTTCCTTTCAGCATCACTTTCCCCCTCTTTTTTAAAGGAGCTTGGTAGAATTAATCTGTAATATTGTTTGATCCTGGTGCTTTTTTTAAGGGTAGATTTTTTTTTTTTTTTTTTTGAGTTGGGTGTCTCACTCTGTTGCCCAGGCTGGAATGCACTGACATGATCATAGCTTACCGCAATCTCCACCTCCTGGGCTCAGGCAATCCTTCTACCTCAACCTTCCGAGCAGCTGGAACAATAGGCATGCTCCATCACACCCAGCTAATTTTTTTTTTTTTGTAGAGACAGCATCTTGCTATGTTGCCCAAGCTGGTCTCAAATTCCTGGCCTCAGGCAATCCTCCTGCTTCAGCCTCCCAAAGTGCTGGGGTTGCAGGCATAATCCACCATACCTAAGGGCAGATTTTTTAAACTGTCTTTTCAATTCCTTATGTAGTTATTGATCTGTTTGGGTTTTGCACCTCTCCTATTTCTTTTGTTTTTAAAAACAGCTTTATTGAAATATAATTTATCTCCACTCTTAACCCCAGAGAGCTTTCCCAGTGTTCTAATACATGCTGAACCCAGGAATGCAACCACCAGGTCAATTGAGGTAACTTCAGGTATCCAGAACCTTACCAACAGCTATTCACCATTTTGGAAAACCGTGTCACAGTTGTCAAGGCCAGTCCAACACAGTACCCTGTCCCACTGCACAGGCTGCCATTGCGTCTGTGGTGACTCCAGAATTCCGTATTAGAAGATTCTAATAACTGGAAAGTGGCTAGTGTGTAGTAGGGACCACCTTCTACCTTGATGAGGGCCTAGGAGGATAAGCACACTCCTGTCTGAGGTGTGGGACTTGAAAGAATGAAGCAGGGTAGACCTGGGAGAGCCCAACACTGGGGATCAGGGAAAGAGTCAAAAGGCTGTGTGAAACACTCCATTTTTAGTGTTTTTAATTGACAAAATTTTATGTATTTATCATTTAAAATATATATACATAGTTTACATGCCATAATGTTCATCCCTTCTGAATGATCCAAGATACAATTGTTCATACAATTGTATGTTTTTTAAAGCATAGCTATGGAATTTTAAATTTCTTTCACCATAATCTAAGTTGAGAATATTTAATTAACCTGAAAAACAACCTACTGGCAGCCATTCACCATTCCCCTTTGCTCCCCCCAACCCCTGCTAGGCAAACACTAATCTGCTTTCTGTTTATGGATTTTCCTAGTCTGGACATTTATAATAAATGGATCATAAAATATGATCTTTTGTAACAGGCTTCTTTCACTTGACATAATGTTTTTGAAATCAACTCATGTTGTAGCTTGTATCAGCGCTTCATTCCTTTTTATTGCCAAATAAATTCCATTGTATGGATATACCATATTTTATTTATTCAGCAATTGATAGGTATTTGAGTTGTTTCTCACATTTTGCCTATTCTGAATAATTGCACCTTTTTTTGAGTCAATTAAAAAATTTATGGACCAGGCACAGTGCTTAAACCTGTAATCCCAGCACTTTGGGAGGCCAAGGTGAGAGGATTGACTGAGCCTGTGGGTTAGAGACCAGTCTGGGCAACATGATGAGACCTCATCTCTACAATAAAAATTTTTAAATTGACCAGGCATGGTAGCACGCACCTGTAGTTCCGGCTACTTGGAAGGCTAAGGTGGAAGGATCGCCTGAGCCCAAGAGGTCAACGCTGGGGTGGCTGTGAGGGTGCTACTGCACTCCAGCCTGGGCAACAAGGTGAGCTCTAACTAAAAAAAAAAAAAAAATTATGGGCCAGTTGTGGTGGTGCATGCCTGTAGTTCCAGCTACTTAGAAGACTGAGGCAGAAGGATAACCTGAGCCCAGCAGGTCAAGGCTGTGGTGGCCATGAGTGTGCCACTGTACTCCAACCTGGGCAACAGGGTGAGTCTCCAACTCAAAAAACAAACAAATAAGCAAACAAAATTTATATTTTTCTAAGAATGCATTCATTCCATTCCAACCCAAATACCTATCAATTGCTGAATAAATAAAATATGGTATCTAGATTTTCAAATTTGCTGGCATAAATATATATACAGTATTAACTTATAATTTCTGAGAGAAGTGTAATAATGAAAATTTGTTGAATTCTTCTTGCATCTCCATCAGCCTTTTCCTTATTTCAAAGAGAAAGTATATAAAGTTTCAAAGTATGTAACTTTCATAATCATTTTTATGTTTATTGTATCTTTTCATAAAATATTCCTCTGTCATTAATTTTACTTTGATATTAATATTACCACATCTTCATTCTTTTTAAATAGCATTTACCTAGGTAAGTATTTTTACTATAATGTGATAAATGAATTCATGGGAAAACCTAAAATTCGGTAAATTCATTTACTAAAAAGAACAGAGCTTCTGGGGAAAATTGGGTTACACCAGGATGTCTCAACCTCAGAACTTGACATTTTGAGTCAAGTAACTATATTGTGGAAGGCTGTCCTGGGCATTGAAGGATGTTTAGCAGCATCCTTGGCCTCTACCCAACAGATGCCAGTAGCAGCCCCCTCTCTCCAACTATGACAAACAAAAATGTCCCAGACATTGCCAAACTTCCCCTGGTGGCAAAATTACGCCTACATTAGACCACTTATGCAGTTTTGTAATGAGAGCACTAACAAACCAATAATAATTTTAGTAACAATAAAAAAGTTTAAATTCCTAATAAATAAAGAATTACTGCAATAAATACAGGATTTTACCTTTTAAAAAGTGAGGATAACTTTCTGAAAGGAGATTTAAGAAGGCTTGAGACTGCTGAGTTGTGGAGATGAACTGAGCTAAGGGGAAGAATGTAGACAATATGAGCATTATGCATGAGACTGCGTTCTTTTTTTATTTGTTAATATAACTGTGTTAATGTTCTTTGTTTTTGGCTGCTGTTACTTTATATACAAAAGCATTAATATACCAAGAAGCAATACTGTATGAACCAATAAAACTTCTGCAATATTCTCTTATCATTTGCCTATTTACCCATTGCATATGAGTTAATATTCATTACAGAAACACTGTAGGAAAAGAAATCGTATATCTCTTTTTGACTCTTTATTTTCAACCTATCAGTGTTGTTTAGTTTTAACTAAATCTTAGTCTCTTCATAAAATTTAGTTCATTCATACTTATTGTTATCTGATAAATTTATAGATATTTTCTATTAACATGTTTCCTTTTTTATTTTGTCTTTTGTTGTAGTGATGATGTTTCATTTGGCTCAATTATCCCTTTCCCTGCTGCACACAACTTGAAAACTATTTCTATATTTGTATTCATTTAATTCTTGACTTTTTAATGTATGTGCTTAAATGTATTTTTCTGTGAAAGACTAGAGTTAATCAATATTTATTTTCTATCTGCCGAAAAGGCAATAGTCTCAGCATATTTCTGTTTCTCAGTTCACTATTTCTCCACTATGGCCCATGCTACAATTATTTGGAATTACAGATCCAGATTGCATTTTTAAAACAAGTACTTAGATTTAGCTATACAGTTTGTTCTTTTTAAAAATTTCTCTCTCTCTCTCTCTCTCTCTCTCTCTTTCTCTTTCTCTCTCTCTGCACAATCAATCCTTTTAGATTTTTTTAAAAATTCTTTTGAGACAACCTATGTATAGAAAATTTGGTTCTTACTTATCTGAAAATACCTTTTACCCTCACACTTGAATGATAGTTTGGCAAGGTATAAAAATAATTTTAATGAAATTTGTATTGAAATATACATACGGAAAGTGTATGTCATGAGTAAGTACCTCAATGAATTATCATACTATGTTACTACCACCATCATCAAGCAGTAGAACATCTTTTATCATCCCCAAAACATACCTTTCAATCACTACCCTCACCTTGCTGTATAAAGTAAATTACTACCTGGATTTCTAGCCCTACAGATTAGTTTTACCCGCTTTTGAACTTTATGCAGATAGAATAATTTAATATGTGCTTTGGAGATTGTTTTTCTCCATGGAAACTTTTGATGTGGTTAGTGTCATACAGATATTGTCCTTACTGTCCAGGCATGGTGGCTCAAGCCTGTAATCCCAGTATTTTGGGAGGCCATGGTGAGAGGATTGCCTGAACACAGGGATTCAAGACCAGCCTGGGCAACTTGGTGAGACCTTGTCTCTACAATATAACAAAAAATTAGCTGGGTATGGTAGCATGTGCCTGTAGTTCCAGCTACTTGGAAGTCTGAGGCAGAAGGATCGCCTGGGCAACAGAGTGTGACTCTGACTCTCTCTTAAAATTTAATTTAATAAACTTTAATAAATATATATATATTCCTTACTGATTTTTAGTCTAATTGTTTTATCAGTTGCTAAGATAACTGTTAAAGTCCTAAGCAATGAATGTAGATTTTCCCCTATATTTCTGTCCATTTTGCTTCATATATTTTGAAGTTTTGTTATTAGGCATTATTAATTATTTGTTATATCTTTATGCTGTATTGACTTTTTTTAGACTGGAAAATATAGTTTATTTAGAAAGTAGATTAGACAGAGTTATACTGACTTTTTAATCATTTGTCTCTAGTAATTCTCTTTGATTTGAAGTGTCTTTTATATGACATTAATGTACTTATTTTAGCTTTCTCATGCTTACTTTTTGCATGGTATATTTTTTATTGTTTTATTTTTTATATATCTTTATGTTTAAACTACATCTCTTGCCAACCTGGGCAACATAGCAAGACCTTGTCTCTACAAGAACATTTAAAAAAAAATTAACTGGGTGTGGTGGTGTATGTCTTTAGTCTTAGCTACTTGGGAGGCTGATGCAGGTGGATTGCTTGAGCCCAGGAGTTGGGAGACTATGGTGAGCCGTGATCATGCCACTGCCCACTAGCCCGGGCAACAGAATGAGAGCCTGACCCAAATAAATAAATAAATACATAATTAAGTGCATCTCTTGAAACAGCATATAATTGGTTCTTGCTTTTCTATCCAGTCTGATAATCTCTGCTTTCTGTTCAGAATGTTTAGTCCATTTACATTAATGTAATTTTTCATATATTTGTGTTAACTTCTCCATTTTTCTATGTGCTTTCTTTTATCTTATCTGTTCTTTCTTCTTCTATTGTTTTGTTCCCTGCCTTCTTTTGTGCTAATTAGTTATTTTTAGCATTCCATTTAATTGCTCTCTTGCTTTCTAGCTATATATCTTTGCATTGATTTTTTTAGTAGTTGCTCTAAGGATGACAAAGTGCATCTTTAACATATCACAGTCCTCTTAGAGTTGATATTAAATTATTTCAGGCAAAATGCAGGATAGGAACTTGGCGACAATATATTTCTCTTAAGCCCTACCCCAATCTTTAATGCTATTGTTCTTATATATACCTATTAATAACTTCAACAATACAATATTATATTTTTACTTTAAATAATCATAAATATTTTCAAGAAATTAAGAAAAAGAATATTTTTAAAAATGTCTTCTTTGCTTATCTACATATTTGAGTATTTCTGGTGTTCTTCAATGTTTCTAATATATCCAAGCTGCCATCTGGTGTCTTTTCCTTTCAGATTAAAAACTTTGTTTGACTTTTTTTTTTTTTCAGGAGTCTCTGGTGAAGAATTATCTCAGTTTTTGTTTATCTAAAGGCATTTTTTTTAGCTTTTATTTGAAAAATAATTTTCACTAGTTAATAGAATTTTTGCCTGATAGTTTTTCATTCATTTATTAGTTGGGATGCATCATTCCAATGCCTTCTGACTTTCGTAGTTTCTAATGAGAAGTTATTCTGTATTGCTTATATTCTAATCATTATTATTTTAATTAAAACATGTTTTTAAGAGATGGGATCTCACTATGTTGCCCAGGCTGACCTTAAACTCCTGAGCTCAAGCAGTCATCCTATCTTAGCTTCTTCAGTAGCTGGAACTATAGGTACATGCCATCACGCCTGACTCCATTCTGTATTTTTATTATTGTTTCCTTCTTTCTATGTGCCATTTTTCTCTGTCTACTTTCTCAGTCTCCTTTTATATTTGCTTTTGCCTTTTATCAGTTTGACTATAATGTGTCTTTCTTTTTGTGCTTATCTTATTTAGAGTTTGTTAAGCTTTTTGAACCTGTAAGCTAATGTTTTCTACCAAGTTGGGAAGTTTTCAGCCATTATTTTTTCCAGAATTTTTACCTTTTTTCATTTCTATTCTCAAATTATACATGTGTTGAATAATTTGATAATTTACCACAAGTCTCTAGGCTGTTAATTTTTCTTTACTCTGTTTTTGTTTTTCATCATGTTATCTCTATCAAATCTGCTTTCAAGTTCACAGATTCTTTTGACATCTCCAATCTGTTATTGAGCACATCTAGTAAATTTATTTCAGTTATTGTACTTTTTACCTATAGAAAAATACATATAATTATTATAAAATATTTAATTATAATATGGCATATATAGTTTCTAGTTCTCTGTTGAGATTACCTATCCATTTATTATATCATAGTTTCTTTTAATATTTTGAATGTATTTTAAATAGTTGTTTTAAAGTTTTTATTTGCTAGTCTAATAATATCTGTCAATTTAGAGTCAGTTTCTTTTGACCACCCTTTTTACTGAGTCATGTTTTCCTATTTATTTTAATGTTTGATTTATTTTTGTTGAAAACTTGATATTATATAGACTACATTGTAGCAACTCTATTCTCTGAGGATTGTTGGCATGCACTCAAACTGCAAATTTTGTCTTCCTCATAGTATGTATCAGCTGATATTTTCATAATTTCCCACTGCTGCTTTTTAAGCCTGGCCCTGGGTTCTTCTGTGGGCTTGCATTACTTGGCAGTCACCCAAAAGTTTGTGCAGAGATGAAGCTCATCCTTTCCACGATTCCCTTGTTTCAGGTGATTTCTCCCTAATTTCTAAGTACTCTCCTGACTTCAAGCTCTGACACTTCAAGCCTGTAAAGTTTAGATTTTTGCCAAACTGAACTCAGTTAAGAAATATATTCAGTTTAAAAGGCAAAATAAATAAATAAATAAATCTCAGATTAACCTCATATAGCTGTCTTCAAAAGTAGAATCCTTACACTTCGGCAGGATGAGGTGAGGGGATTGCCTGAGGCCACGGGTCTGAGAACAGCCTGGGCAACTTGGTGAGACAGCACCTCTACAATAAATCAAAAAAATTAACTGGGCGAGGTAACACGCACCTGTAGTTCCAGCTACTTGGAAGGCTGAGGTGGAAGAATCGCCTGAGCCCAGCAGGTCGATGCTGGGGTAGCTATGAGATGTGCCACTTTTCTCCAGCCTGGGCAATGCAGTGGGACTCCAACTCAAAAAACAAACAAACAAAAAGCAAAACAGTAGAATCCTTTAAAAAAAAAAGTTAGTTTTAAAAAAATAGTAGAATCCTTTGTACCTGCCTGCTTTTTCTGCCTCTTCCCCCCTCCCCACTCCCATACATAATTTAGCTGTCATTCAGGAATTTGGGCAGAAGTCTCTGGTGAAGAATTATCTCAGTTTTTGTTTATCTAAATGGCTCATTTTTGAACTAGGCTTGACTGCTGAGGAAGTAGATTGGCCATCAAGGGTAGAGAGTTTGGAAAATTCTCTAGGGGCATTCGTTTCATGGCATTTGATTTTCCTGAGTAGTTCATGAGTATATTTCTGCAAGAGCTTACTTTCCCCAGAGGTGGAGCTCATTCACTGAAGGTGGTATCTGAAACAAAACCTCTACTTTTCAATAAATATTAACATTCTAATGTTGGTTTGGCTTGATCCCTGTTAATCAGGACTGTCTGGCTAGGAGGTCCATCGCATATTCTGTCTTGTTCCAGCACTTACTCTAAGTAACTAGTCCAGCGTCATAACTTTAACTCTGAGCCCCAAAGCTGAATGTGTGAAAGGGATCCATTTATTTTTAATTAATTCCAAAGTGAGTAGGTCTTAAAATACAAGAAAGGCACTCTCTTTTTTTGAAACGTGTTTATGAAAAAATGCAGAAATTGCTTGAGATGTACTTAAATCTAAAAATTAACTACAGTCTCCATAGAGACTAGCTAGAAATGTATACGTATAAATCAAATGGTCCTTATTGTACCCCAGTATTACTCTTTTTTCTTATCCAAATTGGAATAATGTGTAATCCTTTGACATATTGGTAATTTACATTCTATTCACAAGTTGCCTTTTTTTTTTTTTTTTTTTGAGCCTGACAGATTAAAGTAGGGTTTTGGGTTATCTGCAAACATGAATTCTGGCACCATTGTCATGTTCTTCTTCTTGAAAATTTGAATAAGATCGTCTACTTTGCAAGAAAAGGATTTGCTTATCCACTTTTAATATAAATATTCCAAGGATGTATTTATCACAAGATATGTTGCATACTGGGCATATATTTATCTCCAAATTCATCAGATTATATACATTAAATATATGTAGCTTTTTGTTTGTCAATCATACCTCAATGAAGTAGTTTTAAAGAAAATAGAAATGTGACTTACTATGCTCTTATCTACCAAGATTAAGAGATTTTTTTTTTCCTTTTTTTGAGTTGGAGTCTCATTCTGTCACCCAGACTGGAGTGCAGTGGCTGCTCCTGGCCACCGCAGCCTCTACCTGCTGGGCTCCGGCGATCCTTCCGCCTCAGACTTCCAAGTAGCTGGAACTACAGACGCACACTACCACGCCCGGTTAATTTTTGATTTATTGTAGAGATGAAGTCTCGCCAAGTTGCCCAGGCGGGTCTCGAAGCTGCGGGCTCAGGCAATCCACTCACCTCAGCCTCTCAAAGCGCCGGATTACAGGCAATTAAGAAATTATTAAATTGACTTTTTCTTTTTGAGTAATTTTGTTCTAACCCTTGCTAGATTTAGGGAAAGGACTGCAAAGTATGGTTCACAGATTATTTGAGGGCATTAAATGCCATTTTACACAAGATATGTGTAAGATGACCACCAAGCCTTCAGATAATTGGTATACTTGTGAAACATGTTGGTGTCAAATATGCATCTGGGAAACGCTGTGCATGTTTTATGACTGCATCTCATTCTCTCTCTCTCTCTCTCTCTCTCTCTCTCTCTCTCTCTCTCTCTGAGTTGGATTCTCACTCTGTCACCCAGACTGGAGTGCCATACTCACGACCACTCCAACATCAACCTGCTGGGTTCCGGCAATCCTTCCGCCTCAGCCTTCCAAGTAGCCTGAACTACAGGCGCGCACTACCATGCCTGGCTAATTTTTGATTTATTGTAGAGACAAGGTCTTGCCAAGTTGTCTGGTCTCTAACCCGCAGGCTCAGGCAATCCACTCGCCTTGGCCTCCCAAAATGCTGGGATTACAGGCTGAGCCACCGAGCCCAGGCACATCTCATTCTCTTAATGGCTTCTTTGCAGTGGCACTGCCGAGCTCTTTGCCACCTGTGCCAAGAAGGACATCAGGGTATGGCACACGTTGTCCAACAGGGAGCTGCTGCGGATCACTGTGCCCAACATGACCTGCCATGGCATTGATTTCATGAGAGACGGCAAGAGCATCATTTCAGGTAACATCTATATGTCAAGACATGGCTTTGGACTCTGGCTATGGTTTTGATTCTTTTCATTCCCATTCTGTACTAATCTCTATATGTGGCTAACCTAGAACAGCCTCCCACTGCCCACCCCCTCCTTGCTTCTAATCTAGCCTCTCTTGGGAGTTTCCTTCCAGCTGGGAGATTTTCTGAGCTAGGAAGAACCGAATAGCAATTTCTCTTCTCCCACATTGCTGCATATAGTGTGTGTCTCTCTCTCTAGCAGGAAAATTTAGTAGTTTACTTTTGAAATGGATTTGAGGTCTTGGTGAGTGTAGGGCACTCATGTTAGAACACTTTCTGTTGTGCAAAAGATGAAACCTGACTCAAACTAAGTTATGCCCCAAAGGGAATTATTATTTTTAACTCAATTTATTATTTTATGCCAAGGTAGTTTAGCATAAATTATAGACAACATGATATTCTAAATACTTCAGTACACATCTCTAAAAATATTTTTCTTTAAAACAGTAATTTCTTAATATCATCTTATGTCTAATCTATATGAAAATCTCTCCAGTGCTCAAAAAGTACATTTACTTGTTCATATCAATGAAAAACCAAGTGGGTCTTCAGATGCAGCTATTAAAATGGTATTATCAGGAATCCATTCCATCCCATCCCCTCTTCTCTTGGTTCTCTCTCCTCCTTGTGGGCTTCCCCCCGGGCATGTCTAGTTCATATAGGGCCACCAGCAGCTCTTGGCTTTCATTATGCCTAGAGCTAATGACTTCAGGTCACACATCTTAGAGTCGCACTGCCTCCCATTTTTCTCTTATGCCCACATCCATATGCCCTCACAGCTCTCATCTCAAAGTACATCCAGGGTCTGTCACTTGTCATCATCTCCACGCTTGTCTTGGCCACCATTATCTTTCCTCTGGAGGCTCTAGTAGCCTCCTGTCAGGTCTTCCTGCTTCTGTTCTTGCCCAGCATTCTACTCCCCCAGTCTGTTCCTGGCACAGAAACCAGAAGTCTGTTTTAAAATGAAAGTCAGGGCTGGGCACAGTGGGCTCACATTTGTGAATCCCAGTACTTTGGGCAGCCGAAGCAGTAGGCTTGCTTGAGCCCAGGAGTTCAAGACTAGTCTAGGAAACATAGTGAGACCTCATTTCCACACAAACACAATAAAAAAATTAGCCAACCATGGTGACATATGCCTGTATCCTAGCTCAGGAGGCTGAGACAAAAGGATCACCTGAGCCTAGGAGGTCAAAGCTGCAGTGCACTATGATCATGCCACTGCACTCCAGCCTGGGTGCCAGAGTAAGACTCCAACTCAAAATAAAAACAAACAAACAAATAAATAAAATGAAAGTCAGATTAGGCCATTTCTAGGGCTCAAGAAATCTTTTGTCCTCAAGAGTAAAAGACAAAGTCTCCAAAGTCATCTGCAAGACCCTATGTAACCTTCTCTCCTCCTTCACCTCCATGTCTTACCTGGAACTTCTACTCTTACTATTTACCACATTTTGCTATACTTTCTTCTTGCTATTCTTTTAACGCATTGGGTATAAGGCCTTTGCTCTAGCTATTTTGTCTGCCTGGATGTTCCTCCTCCAGATACCTTCATGGCTCACTCCCTCATCCTCTTACTTCCTTGAGTCTTTGCTAAAACCGTATCTACTTTGAGCATCCTACTTAAAATTGCTAAGGTCATGGGGTGACAATAAAGCTGATGAGAAGGTACCAGCCACATGAAGACCTGGGAAAAAAGCATTCCAGGTGGAGGGAACAGCAAGTGCAAAAGTCCTGAGGTGGGAAATCACTTGGTATATTCAAGAATAGCAAGAGGGCCAGTGTGTCTGGAGCCTAGTGGGTACAGTTGGACTGAGGGTCTAGAGGCAGTCTAGTAGAGGAAGTTGAAAAGGTAAGTAGGGGGCAAATACTAGTTACTGTGGAAGATAAAGGAGTTTGGAGTTTAATTCTAAGTGCAGTGGGAAAAGCTTTTAGAAATTCTTGATCAAGGCCGGGCTCGATGGCTCAGCCTATAATCCCAGCACTTTGGGAGGCCAAGGTGAGTGGATTGCCTGAGCCCATGGGTTTGAGACCAGCCCGGGCAACTTGGTGAGACCTTGTCTCTACAATAAGTCAAAAATTAGCCAGATGTGGTAGCGCACGCCTGTGGTTCCAGCTACTTGGAAGGCTGAGGTGGAAGGAGCCCAGCAGGTAGATGCTGAGGCGGCTGTGAGTGTGCCACTGTACTTCAGTCTGGGTGACAGAGTGAGACTCCCAACTCAAAAAAAAAAAAAAGTTCTTGATCAGGAAGGCAACATGGTTTAAGGTCAGGGAGGGAACTGTTATAATCATTCAGGAAAGAAATGGTGGTGGCTTGGGCAAGAGTGGTGCCAGTGGTAGAACTGAGAGATGGTCAGATTCTGGGTGTTTTTTTTTTTTAAGTAAAGCTGATGAGACTTGCGGATGAATTGGATGTTGGATTGGGTTGGGTGAAATCAAAGAAGACTCTGAGGTTCTTCGCTTAGGCAGCTGAATGAGTGGGGGGCAACTTTCACTGAAATGGGAAAGATGGTGGGAGTGGGGTGGCAGCATCAGATTAAAAGATGGAGGTGAGTGGGAAGACAACAATTATTTGGAAATGTTAAATTAGACATCCCAGACACAGTATCAGCTAGCTAGTTGAATGTGCAAGTCTTGCAACTCATGGGAAAGATGGGAGCTGGCCCCTTTCCAGAATCCCTCCAGTATTCCCCCTCACCTGGCATGGGATACACCTAGAGGCAGGTTCAACCATGCCTGCCCCTTTCCCTCAACCAGGTATGATCGGTTTGGGGAATCTGGGGAAGGGGCACATGATTCCTGGCAGCTGGTGGGGGCTGGTGTCTTCCCTCCATCACCAGCACCACTCCCAAGTCCTGACTCCCATTTATGAGACCAGCAGTCTGTGGAGAGAGAGTGAGTATACTGATCCTGCCTGCCTTTTGTTTCCCTTTCACACCAGCATGGAACGATGGTAAAATCCGAGCCTTCGCCCCTGAGACAGGCCGACTGATGTATGTCATTAACAGTGCTCACAGGATTGGTGTGACAGCCATCGCCACCACCAGTGACTGTAAAAGGATCATCAGTGGTGGTGGGGAAGGAGAGGTATTGTTCTTGATAGCAGAATTTTAAAAAAAATAACCCTTGATTTAGAGCAACTGCTATATAGAAAGCTGTTTTTAAAAATATGTACCTGTGCTAGGATTCAGGTAGGACCAAATTAAGATTTTGATGAGATCCTAAAATACATCAGAAATTAAAGTTCTAATATTATTAGTATACACGTAAATACATTGTGCACAGAAAGGACATTTACGATAGACATGAAAGTGTTCTATGTGGACTAGAGTTATGGATTCAGATTGATGTTTTGTCAGAGTTTTGTCACGCTTGTTCTTTTCCTCCAAGGACCATCGCTGTATAAATTGTCTTCATCTTATCTTTTAAAGCAGATGATTTTTTAGAATCAATTCTGTAATACACTCAAAGACTTTTGACCATTATTTAAACATTATGACATTTAACCTTTGCCTTCCATCATTTTGAGGAGCCTAAAATGATGCACATTTATCTTGGGGTCTCCCCTTTCCTACATCCCAGATTTTTTCCTATCCCAAAGCCTTCCCTTTCTCTACAAAGAATACTTTCTTTCTTCACCTATTATAGGAAGGTAGGAAGAACTTACTGGGGAGAAGAAAGAGACAACTTGATGCAGCCTTTAGCAGAGTTTAGGCGATGCAGATGATGCCTGAGCTCAAATTTCTCTTCTACTACTTTCTACCTATGTAACCTTGGGCATGTTCTTTACCCTGTTTGTGCTTAAGTCTCCTGAGCAAAGTTAAGAGAACAATACCCCTATTAATCAGACATTTTACATTCTTTATTTTGTACTAAGTTCTCAAAATCTGACATGTGCCTTTTACCTTTAGGGGACATCACCTGGGCCAGCCACATTTCAGGTGCTCTGTAGACACATGTCCAGCCCAAGTCATCCCTGCTGCTCGCTCAACCACCCCTCATGGCTCTACCCCCTTCCCTTACCACTTCAGCCACATCTCATTGACAGCCTCACCATCCTAGCTTGCCCCTTAAGCCTTTTAGGACATCAGCAAGCAGATCTTGGACCAGACCCTCTGCATTCTAGGTGCCTGAGCCCAAGCTGATGAGAGCTGCCGGAGAAAATCACACATTACAAATTCGTCACTCTTGGTCCTACTCAGCAATCTTTTCACAATCCTACGTCGGCTCCTTCTTCTCAGTTCCTCCTCTTTCTTATGCAGCTATCATTTCAGGCCTTTCCTTCTGGAATGCACAGTCTTCAAGGTCTTCATAAGACCTAGAGACCAGACAGGTATATACTGATATGGACGCAGTAGTTGCTAAAGTACTCAAGTACTTTCACTTTCAATGGTGAATGGCCATTGCCCGAGCCCTACCTGAAGATCCCAACCCTGCCACCCTGTCCCCTTTCCCCAAGTGCACCCCAAACTCCTCACAGTCCTACAAGTAAAGGGTTAATGCTTGGCCCAAACAAAGTGTTTAGCAGACCCTTGGTCCAGTCCTTGAGACTGTTTGGCCTGTACCCACACCATATTAGTTAGAGCTTTTGAATTTCACCCCTGCTAAGGACAGAATGTATGCCTCCACCTGTAGTGGGTTTCAAGATGGGAGATTTGTTTTCTTTGACATTGGTCATTATTTCACCCCATGTCACAACATAGGGAACTATTTAGACACCATAAAAATGAACATGATCCAGCTTATTTAGGATAACCTTGTGTTTTCTCATTTTCTTTACTTTGACAATGTAGGAAACGCTTTTATTTTTCTTTATTTTGACATTTTCTTTACTGAGACACTTAGAAAGTGTCTTAGAATGTTTTCCTTACTTCATTTTAGGTTATTTTCCTTTTATCAGGTACAAATAAGACCAGTCCATTCTTGCTTATCCTAAAACTAGTTTTTAATCTAGTGTTTACTTGGGCCACTATTCTTTCATTGTCCTATACAACTTGTACAGTATAGTTTCTGCTCTTTATATTTATCATGATTGCAACATTTTCATTATAAAAAAGTGTAAGCATCTAACTACATTACAATGTTTTTTGACATAGTTGTGACAGAGCCTTTAGTCATTAAAGGACTATTATACAAACTATCTTTCCTTTTATTTCTCCTTTTTATTTATTAGGGCATTATATTGGTTGTTTCAAAATTTTGTGTGTAGGTAATTGAATTCCCCATGAAATTCATGACAGCATAATAAACAGGTGCTAGAAAACATTTCTGATTAAAAAATGGGTGTTGGGTTCTGTAGGTTGGTCAATGATTAAATTTGAACAGCTGATGTGAAAGTTTAAATATGGTTCTGGGTACCCAAGAAATTTCCTGATGGCACCAGAAATTTGAGAGTGGTTCTCAGCAGAAATGAGTAGACATTGTTTCATTTGGTTTAGCATCAGCCCTTGTGTTATCGATTTTCATAGCAAGTGTCTGATTAAATTTCTCTGCCTGAAAGTGGAAGCAGGTACAGGATCATTGGTATCATTTTTCCAAGTTCCATGGAAGATGATTACATCTTGTACATAAATATCCCTACGCTTCAATTTAGCATTCCCATCCCACCCAACCGAGATGAGGACAGTGAATTAAAAAATGCAAGTCAAGCACAGCAGAGGTAAAAAATAAAAAAGCTATCAGAATCTTTTTGGATCCCCCTCAGAAGTCTCAAGTTTGCATCAAGATCATGTGCTCTGTGGCTTTCAGGTGAGGGTGTGGCAGATAGGCTGCCAATCACAAAAGCTGGAGGAGGCCCTGAAGGAGCACAAGTCCTCGGTGTCCTGCGTTAGAGTGAAGAAGAACAACGAGGAGTGTGTCACCGCCAGCACCGATGGGACTTGCATCGTTTGGGACCTTGTGTAGGTACCTGTGATGGGAAGGGTGAAGTGACACTTGCAAAACACAACCATGCTAGCATTTTATTGAATGCAAGAGAAGAATCAAACGAAGAGTAGAAATCCTATTTAAGACAACAGTAAAGGGACGTTCTTGGAAGACATTCATCTCCATGACTGTCCAGGGTTTACAGATGCTCATGGGAAAGGTGTAGTTTCCAGAAAGAACTTAATGCTAGAAGTTTCTGGGCAGATAGGGAAGAACCTTTCTGGGTCCACACAGAGAAGCATGATTTAACTTGCACTAATTCAACCCTAAGTGCTCCAAATAAAAGGGAGTAAGAAAAATCAGCAATGCAGGCAGTTCCTCTTATCTTTCCACTCAGTTATGTGAGGCTCAGAATGAGTTCGCTGTGGGGAGGAGGGTTGCCGGAGGGATATGGATTTGTCTTTCCCCTAGGTTGGCCACATTCCCAGGGACCTCTCACACTGTGAGCATATTACACCCCCATAGAATGACTAACTCCAAACTAACTAGACCAAAGCATGTGAACTTTATTCAAAAGTGATTCAAAGGTGATTTTTTGAAATTTTTTACTATATGCATTTCTGTTGTGCGTTTTTAGAATCAGACCCTATTCCTCTACCTCCCTCCCCAGCCACGTATCCCTCGTGTACCACTCCTTTCATCAAGCTTGCCATAGAGTAAAGGGAGTTAATAAGGTCTAAGACATCATTCATTACTACATGCAAAAGTTATATAAATCACAAGACATAATGATTACATTAATACTATATGATTCAAACCTGTGACTACTAAGAAAAGGGAGTAAATGGGGATTCATTTCTCTTAGTTAATTGGGCACAGTCAGCAGGGAAGTTTAGGATTCTTTGAAGTTATTTACTGGGAGTACATAGGAGATAAGGGGAAATGCTCTTCTTTGTTAACTCTCAGGAATGTGGGTACGTGCAGGCCCGCAGGAATACTCACCATGCCCTTCTTTATGAGTTGTGGCAATATGGACAGACAATAGTGGGTCTCCGTATCATAAGAGTCATCGCCTTTACATAACTGTGCAAGAGAGACACACACACAAAACACAAAGATGGGAGAAAGGAGATAAGGCAAAAGAATATGGAATGCTCTTGACAGGAATGAGAACTTAAGGCAAAGGCAGAGCATTTTTTATTTAATACATTAAAAAAGCAAAAACAAAGGAAGCCTCTGTCTTCTAGCCCTGCATGTCTCCTGAGGATCTTGTTAAGATGTAGAGTTTTATTCAACAAATTTAAAGCGGCACCTGAAATTCTGCATTTCTAACATACTCTCTAGTGATAGTGCTGGTCCAACTATCACACTTGTGAAAGATGTTGGCCTATACCTGACCTTCCCACTGGGAAAATGGAGAACTAGACGGACGTGTTTTAGGAAAAACTCCCAAACCATGTTTTTCCCTCTGCTCTCACACCACCACAATAGTCATCAACACAGAATAAGACTCTTGTGACCAAATGTGGGGGTTTCCTCCACACACCAAGCAGCAGACTCCAGCTGGGTGTCCTCTAATTCTATTCTGACACTATCTACCTGGAGATAGTGTCAGGTCCCACAGAATGAGGACTTAGCACCACAAGACTGCCCTCACCCCCACCCCAGCTGCAAGTCCGGGTCACTGGAACTGGCTTCAAGTTGGGAATCCCATGTCCTCCTGCTTTGGATTTGGTTAATTTGCTAGAGGAGCTCACAGAAGTCAGGGAAACACTTAAGTAAGTGTTTACTTATTTAAGTAAATGATAATCCATTTACTGGATTGTCATAAAGGATGTTACAAAGGATACAGATGAAGAGATTTGTAAGACAAGGCACGTGGGAAGGGGCACAGAGCTTCCATGCCCTCTCTGGGCATGCTACCCTCAGGAACCTCCATGTGTTCAGCTGGCTGGAAGCTCTCCAAACCCTGCCCTTTGGGATTTTATGGAGGCTTCATTACAAAGGCATGATTGACAACCGTGTAGAAATGTGATTGGACAAAAGGGGCATGATCTCATACTAATAGACTACAAGGGAACCCAGTAAGGCCTGTATGTTCAGATTCTTCTTGGCCTCTCTGTGTGGCATTCCTTCCTTCAGGGTATGGGGCAGGACCCTCTCTATAATGATGGTCTTTTGACCCACAATCAGATTAGAGTCATGCCTTGGGCAGGTAGGACAGAAGGCCACAGGGAGAGATTCTGTTTCCTGAGGGCTGTTCCTGGGGCCTAAAGCATCCTAACATCATAACAAAAGACTAACAAGGGCTATGGGAGTTATAAGCCGGGAACCATGGATGAAAACCAACATCTATAATACCACAGCATGTCTAAACTTATTTCTATGGCTGGTTTGTGACTGCCTGAAATCCTTAAAGTCTTTCTGTTGTGTAGCAGGAATATCTGTGCCAAGATCTTTAAAAATGCTCAGCTCAGATACCATGTTTGAAAACTTCCATAATGAGAAGAAACTGTGCAGAAGGTTTTTTGGATTTTTTTGTTTTTTTTTTTTAAAGCTAGGAAAGCCTGGCCTGTGAGATGGCCACCCACCACATTGTCTATGGAAAGAGAAGTATAATTTACATATTTCTTGGTATAGTATCCAAGGTAGGGTTCTCACACTGTTGTGCACACAAGAATCAGCTGGGCTGCAAGTTTAAAATGCAGATCTGGGGCCTCATCTCAACCTACTGAAACCAGATCCTTAGAGATGAGGCCCATTTTTAAAAAGCCTTTCCCTACACTTTGCTGCTCTGATTGTAGGGAGCTCCATTTCCAAATGGTGGCCTCAAGAATCAAGTACATTATGTGGGAGGCAGTCAGTTGGCTCTAAGTTCAGCCTCTTCTGTTTCCTTCTCGCTGGAATGTAAGGCTTCTGGATTCTGTGCTCTGTCTTTAGAAAAGGCCCCTTCCCATTATCCTCTGATGGTTGCTGGTAGGTCCATGGGAGCACACAAGAAGAGAGGACACAGTGACCTGAAGTCCGCTTTGAAGAAAGACAGTGCTACTGTGCTGGGCCATATGAGATGTTTGGGATAGAAATAAACCAACCCAAATCCAAGCTTGTTTCAAATCCAGTTTGAATCGTAAAGAGATTTTCTAGGGTCGAGTTTCACAGCCTTTGAATTTACTTTTCAGGCGTCTTAGAAGGAATCAGATGATCCTGGCCAATACATTATTCCAGTGTGTGTGTTATCACCCTGAGGAGTTCCAGATCATCACCAGTGGAACAGACAGAAAGGTGTGTACTCCCAGCAAGAATCCAGAGCTCTCTGTACAAAAGAAAAGCAGTGAGATGTTGTGGTTGAGGTTGCAGGCTCCAGAGTCAGTCTTCTTGGTTCAAATGATGGCTCTGTTGCCAATCGGCCAAGTTACTTTGAAGTGCCATATAAACTTCAGGTGCCTTTCCTTCTTTTTAAAGTGGAAACGATACTAGCAACCTCAAAGAGCTGCTGTGAGGATGAAAGACAGGCTCACATATAATGCTTACAGCAGGAGGCTTGGCACATAGTAGGTATTTAATAGACACTGCTTTTTTTTTTTTTTTTGAGTTGGAGTCTCACTCTGTGGCCCAGACTGGAGTGCAGTGGCCACTCCCGGCCACCGCAGCCTTGACCTGCTGGGCTCCAGCGATCCTTTCACCTCAGCTTTCCAAGTAGCTGGAACTACAGGCGCGCGCTACCACACACGGCTAATTTTTTGATTTATTGTAGAGATGAGGGCTCATCAAGTTGCCCAGGTGGGTCTCGAATCCGCGGGCTCATGCAATCTACTCACCTCAGCCTCCCAAGGCGCGGGATTACAGGCTGAGCCACCGAGCCTGGCTGCTTTTTTTTTTTTTTTTGAGTGGGAGTCTCACTCTATCACCCAGGCTGGAGCACAGTGGCACATTCATGGCCACCCCATCATTGACACGCTGGGCTTCCCATCATTGACACGCTGGGCTTGACCTGCTGGGCTCTGGCGATCCTTCTGCCTCAGCTTTCCAAATAGCTGGAACTACAGGTGTGTGCTACTATGCCTGGCTAATTTTTAAAATTTACTGTAGAGACAAGGTCTCACCAAGTTGCCTGGGCTGGTCTTGAACCCACGGGATCATGTAATCCATTCGCCTCGGCCTCACAAAGTGCTGGGATTACAGGTTGAGCCACTGAGCTCGGTCAACACTGGTTTTTTATTGCTAGGAAATTTCTGAGGCTGGAGTGGAATTGCTGTGCCCAGATCGGTTATCACTGTGACTACATTCAAACAGAAAGACAATATGAACACCTCATCTCTTATCACTCTACTTCATTAATATAGTAAAACTCTCTATAGCTGAGGAGTCTATATGATCAGGTGAAGATTGGTTCTTCTGTTTGGTGGAACATCTTCCCTTGGAGCAAGCAAGAGGCTCCTGCTCTCATGAAGCTTATTTACCTTACTTATTTTGGGTGGGAGGGAATGGAATCATATGACTAATACACATGTGAACAAATACATGAATGAACGCTGATTAACAAGTGAACAAGATATGAGATGGTGAAAGGACTAAACGCGGAAATACAAGTGATTATGTGATCCTGGCTGGGTGGAGGGAAGCTCCATTGGCTAGGATGGTTGGTAAAGTCCTCCTTAAAGAAGTGACATCTGAGCTGAGGCCTGAATGACAGAAAGTTCTAGCCATTTCTAGATCTCATGGAAGGGCATTCCTGTCCTGGCAGAAGACACTCAGAAAAGACAGAGTCCCTTATAGGGCTACTCATAGAGTGTCACTTTGACTTCTTTGGCTGAGAAGGCAAGCAGTCATGTCCCAACTACTTCTATGGGTGTGACTCCTGAAGAACATGGGTTCTGATATGCTTTTGTACTTCTTCATGCTTTTATTATGAAAGTAGAGCTTTTTGACCAGGGACCTGTAATCCTAACTTCAGGCTTCATGCCTGTAGTCCCAGTGCTTTGGGAGGCCAAGGCAGGAGGATTGCTTGAGGCCAGGAGGTCAAAACTAGCTGGGCAACATTATGAGATCTTGTCTCTACAAAAAAAAGAAAGAAGGAAGGAAGGAAGGAAGGAAGGAAGGAAGGAAGGAAAGAAAGAAAGAAAGAAAGAAAGAAAGAAAGAAAGAAAGAAAGAAAGAAAAAGAAAGAAAGAAAGAAAAATTACCCAGACAAGATGGTGTTTGCCTGTAGTCCCAGCCACTGCACTTCAGCCTGGGCAACAGAGTGAGACCTTGTTTCTCAAAAAAAACCCCAAAACTTTGTATTAACAAAATTAAGCATCAATAGAAATTATAAAGCAAAAGAAAAAGGTTAAGAAAAACAGCATACACAATTTCTAGCTAGATACAGAGGAAAACAGATTCCTGGCACAGTGACTGGAATATAGCAAGTTTCCATCAACGTAAAACAAAGAGAAATGGGTGAAAAGTATACCCAAGTTCACATGCTTAGATCCCGGTCAAACAATCTTTATTTAGAAGAAGATTGTGGCTGGGCATGGTAGCTCACACCTGTAATCTAAGTGCTTTGGGAGGCGAAGACAGTAGGATTACTTGAGGCTGGGAGGTGGAGATTGGCCTGGGCAACATCACAAGTCTCTGCAAAAAAAAAAAAAAAAAAAAAAGAAGAAGAAGAAGAAGAAAATGTTGTTTTTGAATAGACTGTATATTCATAAAGTTCAAAGTACAAAGTCTGTATATTCAGAAAAATATCACCATCCCTTGAGCACCTGTTTCACCCCTGTCTCTAAGGTGGTTTCTTTCCCCAGGAAGAGATTAAGGTTAACAATTTATCTTTAAACCACATCCTGTGGAATATTTTAGTGCTTTGAGGCAGAAAAGAAAGTTAGGGATAAGGGTGGGGTGAGGAAGAGGGAGGGTCCAGTCACAGTGGGAAGATGACTGTCATGTCAGGCCCACTCTGGGGAGTGCTCATTCCCCGATGGGAAGGAAGGGCATGCTTTCCCTCCTGCCACGCCCGAAGCTTCACTGTGGATGCAGAGGCTGTTCTTTCTTTTGCTGCTTGCTTCAGATTCAATCTGCTTAGTCTTATCAAAAACCCTTTCTGTCATAATCCAGGTTTATCGGCACATCAACATCTCCTTAAATAGAATGCAAATTTGAAAACCAATACTAAAAATATTAAAATGCTTTCTCCACCCCCTGCTGTAGCCTATTTATAATTTCAGCCAGTATCATCCCATGGTGTATTTTTGCTACCTTCTATATAAAGTATAACCATCTTTTGTTAGCATGTGCATGGATGATTCCACAAAGCTGAATCCTGCCTGACTCTTTCCTGAATTCCAGATCGCTTACTGGGAAGTATTTGATGGGACAGTAATCAGAGAGTTGGAAGGTTCCTTGTCTGGGTCAATAAATGGTATGGATATCACACAGGAAGGAGTGCATTTTGTTACAGGTGAGTCCTGGGATAAGGAGCCAAGCCTAACTTATTTAGATGGGAACATGGAACTCCCAGGATGGAGAAAATTGGAAGAGACCACAAAAGGGTCTCAAGGGCAGCATGGTGAGAGTCAGACTCTGACCAACACTGCAGCTGAAGTCACATTTCAATGAGAGGAGACGTTAGCATGGAGCCTTAGGGGCACAAATAAAAGTCAAGTCTTATGTTGCTAGGCTAGCTTTTGTGGTGGGTACTGATGAGAGAAATGGGCATTTAAATGGCCTGTCTGTCCAGCATGCCTTCCTCTGTTATTTCCTACTGAAGTCTGAAATGTCAGACTTTCTATTCCCTTTTTTTTGTTGTTGAATGATGTGATGTCCTCCTCCCAAAACAAATGAATTAACCAGTATTTCAAGGGGGAATTTACCACACAATATGCCAGCTGGAGCAACATCAATATCACTCCCTGCCAGGCTCTTTGATTCTTCAGGACATTAACAAATAAATGTTCTAAATAAGTTTTACAAATGCACTGACTTAAAGCAAGATATCAAACTAGACACAGTGTGATCCCAATCACATATACAGATGTCTATGTAGATGTATATTTATAGAGAAAAAAACTGGAAAGAACGAAATCAGATGTTGTTTGTGGTTATTTCTGGGTAGTGGCATGAAGGGTGATTTCACCTCTTTGTATTGCCCCCCCTCAAATTTACTTCAACCAACAGAGACTTTTATAATCAAGTAAAAGCATTATTATAAAGATAGATTTTTCATCTTTTAAGTTGGCACATGGGGAATATGTTGAACATGATACAATTATTTAAAATCAGGGCTGTATCTTTCCATTCTGTTGTAGCGATGCCATTTAAGTGTTTGTCTTTTTCAGGTGGAAATGACCATCTAGTCAAAGTTTGGGATTATAACGAGGGCGAAGTGACTCATGTTGGGGTGGGACACAGTGGCAACATCACACGTGTCCGGATCAGTCCAGGAAATCAATATATTGTTAGTGTAAGTGCTGATGGAGCCATTTTGCGTTGGAAGTACCCCTATGCCTCCTGAGTGACAAGGTTCAGACAATCCTGTTGAAGACTGCATTTTGATAACTCCAACACTAAGGCTTGATTTCTCACATCTCCTGTTTTGTTCTTTAATTAAAATATTTTATCTCTGTTTCCCTTTCCTTTATAGATTGCATTTTACACTCTTAACTGTGTATTAGAATTAAAATATGTTCATGAATAATTTGCCCAGACTGTAATTAAATGTTCTAAAATTATGAATAAATTCTCAGTTGTTGGTTTCCTGTAATAATCTGTTTTGCAGCTCTGTAAAACCCACAGACCTTTCTCATGATCTGCCCACAGATAGCATTGCTATTATCCTCTAAAAACAAGGCAAAGTGAATTTCCTTCTTGTCATTTTATTGGTCAAGCTAGTGGGACAAGACTTGGGTTTAAATCCAGATCTTGGGCAGACTTTTTTTTTTTTTTTTTTTTGAGTTGGAGTCTCACTCTGTTGCCCAGGCTGGAAGGCAGTGGCATGCTCACGGCCACTGCAGCCTCGACCTGCTGGGCTGAGGCCATCCTTCCGCCTCAGCCTTTCAAGTAGTTGGAACCACAGGCGTGCACCACCACTCCTGGTTAATCTTTTGATTTACTGTAGAGATGAGGTCTCACCAAGTTGTCCAGGCTGGTCTCAAACCCCTGGCTTCAGGCAATCCTCTTGCCTCGGCCTTCCAAAGTGCTGGGATTACAGGCATGAGCCACTGTGCCCAACTGGGCAGACTTTTAAAATTTTTCTCTGAACCACAGTTTTCTCTTTTGTCAAATAAGAATAAATTCCTGTTCAAAAGGTTATTGTGAGAATAACCTCAAAAGGTTATTGAGGCATCAGCAGGATTCTTGACTTAGTAGACAGTGAAACATGAGCACTTTCTCAACGAAAATGTGTCTTGTTGGGAATCTTGGGGGCAATTATTAAAGATGAAATTTCAGAGGTGCTTTATCGGGAGTTGTCCATTAAATCTTTCTTCTGTGCTTTCCACCAGAAGGGTCATTAAATGAACTTTATTAATCATCCAATCAGTTATCTTTTTCTAGAGAGAGTGAATAATGGCATTTTCCAGAAATGCAAGTCTTCGATTCACAGTACAGTCTTATGTTCTAAGCATATTCTTTATTCTTTAAGTAATGCTGATTTTTTGCATCAGGTAACTGCTGCTACCCTATTGGAAAGATAAAGAATATTTAATAAATGTTAATCTCTTACTCAATAAGTAATATTCCAGGACGTTAATGTAATAATACTGCCTCTCACATGCTGCTGATATTCTCTTGAGCTAGAAATTGATGAGAAATTCATTTTGTGAGACCTTGCCTGATTAATTATAAACCTGGCAGTCACATTGGATAATGTGAGCGGAGGCCCCCAGGATTCCCCTGGGAATCGAGGGCGGGGCAAGGCCAAACTAATTCCGATTGGGCAACCATTCAGCAAGGATTTTGCGTGGAGTGAACAAGAGATCGCGTAGGGGGCGCGCCTGAGAGCCTGAAAACTTCCTGGTAAGCAAATACTGAGGTTGGAAAGGGCCTGAACTTAGTCCACAGACCCGGGTCGAATTCCGGCTTCTTTGCTCACGGGTCGACTGACGTCCCTACGTCGCATTAACCTCTCTGAGCCCACTTCTCCACCAATTAAAACAAGATGATCAAGTCTCGCAAGTTTTTGGAAAATGATTCTAACCTAGTCTGCAGTTTTTTTTTTTTTAAAAGCAAAACACCCACCCTGGGTGTTTTTTTTCCAAAGGACAGCACGCGGCTCCCCGTTCAGGTCCCCGGGTTGGCGGGTTCAGGCAAAGGCTCTGCCTCCCCCAAGGGGCAGACGGGCTGCAACGAGGCGGCGCCACCTCTCCGCGCACACCTGAGGCTGCGGAGAAACCAGCGGTGCACAAAAGCGCTCCCCGGCCCTTCGCAGCTCTCAGCGCGCCTCTCACCACGCCGGAGACCGTCCGCTGGCGGATCGTTCCTTTTCCTTCTCTTCGTTTTCACCTGGGCGTAATTACGAGAAATGTAGCAACAGCCAGGAAATTGCAATTTACTAGCTGCTTTCAAAATTCTCAGTCTTCTATTATTTCCACGGCTTGGAGGTTGGGCGCGGAACAGGAGCAGAGGTTACACCCAGGGCTGTCGGTTTATACGAGGTAAGAAAGGGTGGGGATCTCGCCCACGACGCCTCCCAGTGCTTTTATTCCCAGGCTGTGCCGCGGGGGCGGGACAAAGCAGGGCCAGGGGCGGCCAGGCGCGGCCCCGGGGCCGGCGGTGCGGCCAGATTCCCGCGCGGGGCGGGGCG
>NW_007259294.1:571385-647005 GCF_000164805.1 Carlito syrichta
GAAGAACCACGGCAACACCTGTTTCATGAACGCAGTGGTGCAGTGTCTCAGCAACACCGACCTGCTGGCCGAGTTCCTCGCGCTGGGGCGCTACCGGGCGGCGCCGGGCCGCGCCGAGGTCACCGAGCAGCTGGCGGCGCTGGTGCGCGCGCTCTGGACACGCGAATACACGCCCCAACTTTCCGCCGAGTTCAAGGTAGGCAGCGCCCCGCCGACCGCCCTTGCCCGAGCTTCCTGCTGGTTCCGATTCTTGAAAAGTGTGTGTACCGTCAGGAGACGGTTTTCTGGGGGCCCCAAGAGGCCATTGACCGGTTCAGCCTCGGGCTACAGCCTTTGTTTTGAGTTGGTGTGGGATGCTGTCGCTTGCTTATGTTTTCTTTAGAAATTAATTTCCCCCAGGTATTTTGAGCGGGCAAATTTAAGTGTATTCAGCGTTTTTGCAGTCAACAAACATTTGCTGAAGTACTGAAGGCTTGTGGGCCTGATAGTGTTCTTACGCTGGGGGTAGAGCTGCTGGTCTGAAGCGGTGCGGGATGGGAAATGGGACTTTGAAGGCCAAGGCCTTAGAGGAAGGAATGATGCTTGCAAGATCTGAATGATGAGAAAGACGCAGTCAGGGCAAGATCCAGGAATAATCCAGGGAGAGGGAACAGCAAGTACAAAGACTATAGACCGAAAGGTGCTGAGCATTGGAAACGTGCAATGAGTGGCGTTGGAGCTACGAAGGCAGATGAGATTTGCCAGATCGTGGAAGACCTCGGAGGCCGTGGGAAAGAGCTTGGATTTTGTTCTAAGCCCATGGATGTTGAGCACCTACAGGCCAGGTACTGTGCTGAGGGCCAGATACTGTGCTGAGGGCCCGGGAAAGGCAGTGGGTGTGCTATTTTGGATATGGTATCCTTTTGTTTAATGCACATTCAGTCCCCTTACAGTGTGTTAGCATGGGGTCACATCTTGTTGTCCTCAGGATCACGGTCTACTTACTCGAGATGCTGCAGGGTCATGAGGCTTTGTATACTGTGTGTATCACTTCAGCCGGGGTTAAAGTGGGGTGTTTGGGGTCCCAGTTGGATTAAAGAGTTTCTGATAATTGATGCACATGGCTTGCTTCCTGCTTAAAAAATAAATAAATAAAAACAAAAACCCACAGCTTTGGGCAGAGAGCTGAAGTTCTCCACAGACTAGTGATTGTTGTTCTTGGGGGAGGGGGGAAACCTGTCAGTGTTCATTCCACAAGCTTCACCGCTCTTGAGTTTCAGCCTGAGAAAGCAGTCTTTGCCATGTGACACACAAGGATGCCAACCCCCACCTTCCTCTCTCTTGCCTCCACTAGTGAAGCACTGTTCTGTGGCAGTCAGTGGGTCAAATGGGTGTCACCAATGTCTGGTTTTGGCAACATTTGCTTTTTAAATATGAGAGGCCATATAGTATAGTAGTTAAGATCAAGGTCTCTGGAGCTTTGTGACCTTGAGTAAGTTACTACTTCTTGCTGTGCCTCCACTTTTCACATCTTTAAAATGGAACCATAATGGTAGCTACCTTATTATAGAGTTGTTGTTGAATATTAAATGAGTTATATGTAGAGTACTTAAAACAGTGCCTGGCCCATAGGAAGTGTTCATTGGGGATCTTGGAGGGTGTGTGTGTGGGGGGAATAAAAAAAAGGAACTGTTCATTATTCGATCCTTACACCTTCTCACCTGCAAAAACCGAGAGGAGAGAGAGAAGGGATCTTTGTGTATATTTTCTCTAGCCAGGCGCATTCCCATCCAGTTAGTGCAGCAATGGGAGAGACCAGAGTAGTTTGAAAAAACTCCCAAGTTAGTAATCACCCTCAGTGACTCACTGGGATTTCCTGTCTCTCTTCTGCTGTTAAATCCTAAGGGCCTGGGAGCTCCCAGTAAGCCTCAGGGAACTGAAGGATAATCAAGTTCTTAATATGTTAATGAGAGAGATGTAATCTGGGGTTTCCTGTGACTTTTGGGTAGGGACCTTGGAGGGAGGAGTAGAGGATCCCAGAATCCAGGCTTTCAACATTATGGATGGAAATCTAGGTGGGCTTCTTTTATTTTATAGATGAGGAAACCTTCATTCATTCAACAAATAGTTATTGAATGTCCAGACTAGGAGCATGGCATACATGATAAACACAGCCCAGATTCTGAGGCTTCCATCCATGAGCTTATAGTCTTGCAGGAGAATTGGATGTTAATGAAATTATCACACAGGTGCGTGATTAGAACAGGAACTTGCTAGAAAGGAAAAACACGGGGTTCTATGACAGTTATAGCTGGAGGATATGATTTGATTAGGGGAGATGGGGATGGGGTGAGTAGGGAAGGCATCCCTGGAAAGGTAACCAACCACTGAGTTAAGTTTTGAAGGATGAGATTGTCAACTAAGGGCACGGAAAGATGGGAAATTGCATTCCAGGCCCTGGGAACTGAAAATGCCCACCACAGAGGTGGGTGGGTGGAGAGACCTTCTGCTGAATGAATTAGTGAAAGCCTGCCCTTGCTTCAGACTGAGGAAGGGAGGCATCTGAGAAGAGGCCAGCACGCCAGAGTGTATCCCATTCTTAGCCTTGCTAATGGGATGGGTTTGGGATGTTCTTCCTTCCCAAGCTGAGTTCCCCAGCCTCCTACAGATAGATGGACCACTGTTTGTTTTAACAGTAAATAAATATACATTTAAAAAATATTATCTATAGTATTCTCTAGAATTCTTTGCTTTTCTAATGATTTAATTAAATATGTGTATTGTAAAACAAATGGGAAGTGCAAGATGTAAAAAGAAAAAGATCTGTAATTCCACCCCAGAGAGAGAACTATCATAAACGTATTGATATGTTTCAAAGAACATGCATATGGATGTGTTTCAAAGAATATACAAACAATTGGAAATTCTAGTTTGGTATCCTGTTTTTTAAATTTTAAGTATTTTTATGACTTAAAAAAATCATTACAGCATTCTATGAAACTTAATTTTTAATGATTAACGTATTGTTAAATAGACCTATCCTTTATAGAGACATTGATGTGCTATATAATTTTCCACTTATTGCACTATATTGAAATTTCTTATATTTAAATCATTGTCCTCATCTCTGACCATTTCCTAAGCTTAATTCCTACAAGCTTAATTCCTACAATCAAAGGAAAGGTGTGAGTATTTTATTATCTTCTGTTTTTACTTTTCACATCACCTTTATTGACATATAAGTTATATACAGTGAAACACCCATTTAAGTGTAGAATTTAATACATTTTAACAAATGTGTGTATCTGTGCAATAATCACAATTATAAATATTTAGGTTTTTTTTAACTTTTTAAAATCAACTTTATTTGGTTTCATTATTTTTAGCATCCATAGTGATATAATTCTTTCCAAATAATAATTATTTTTTTGCTATAATAGTGATGCATATTTTCCTGGATATTGGACATTTCTCTCTCTCATTAAGTTTTTCCCCAACTTTATGAAGGTATGATTGACAAATAGAAATTATATATATGGCTGGGCTCGGTGGCTCAGCCTGTAATCCCAGCATTTTGGGAGGCTGAGGTGAGTGAATTGCCGGATCTCACGGGTTCGAGACCAGCCCAGGCAACTTGGCGAGCCCTCATCTCTAAAATAAATCAAAAATTACCCAGGCATGGTAGTGCGTGCCTGTAGTTCTGGCTACTTGGAAGGCTGAGGCAGAAGGATTGCCAGAGCCCAAGAGGTCAGTGCTGGGGTGTCTGTGAGCATGCCACTGCACTCCAGCCTGGGTGACGGAGTGAGACTCCAACTCAAAAAAAAAAAAATTGTATGTATTTACAGTGTACAGGTGTCCATGACATTTTGTTATATGTGTACATTTTGAAATGGTTAAATCATGATAATTAATATATCCACCACCTCACATACTTATTTTTTATGATGAGAACATTTAAGATCCATTCCCTTTGTAATTTTTAAGTATATATTATTACTAATTTTAATTACCATGCTGTATAATAGATCTTTATCACCTATTAATTTATTGAACAAAAATAAATAACACCATGTTTTTATTTCTTTGATTAGGAGTGAGATGGAAGATTTTTCCATGTTTCTTTACTAGTTGTAAGTCTGCTCTTGGAATTATCTGTTCATGTTGTTTGGATATCCATTCTGCTTTGGTCTCTCTCTCTTTTTTTTTTTTTTTTTTGAGTTGGAGTCTCTGTTGCCCAGGCTGGAGTGCAGTGGTGCAATCATGGCTCACTGCAGCCTCGACCTCCTGGGCTTAGGCGATCTTTTGGCCTCAGCCTCTGGAGTAGCTAGGACTATAGGCATGCACCACCAGGCTTGGCTAATTTTATGATTTTTTGAAGAGATGAAGTCTGTTGACTAGGCGGGTCTTGAATTCATGCACTCAGGCAGTATTCCCGCCTCGGCCTCCCAAAGTACTGGAATTATAGGCGTGAGCCACTGTACCCAGCCTCAGTGTTCTTTTTATCTGTTCCTCTGAGATCTTTAACCTTGTCATATTTACTACAAATTTTTTTTCCAAACTGTTTCCTTTTTACTCCTACCCCAATACAGGAAACTTTAAATTTATTTGTATCATACCTTTTGATAAATATTCTATTTTATGTATTTCTAGTTTCTCTATGTTACAGTAAATATTTTAGCCATTTGAAATTTGTCTTAGCTTATGTACTTAGGATAAATTTTAGATACACAGTGATATACGGGAGGCATTGCTTTTTAAAAATAATGATGCCTTCATCTTATGCTTTGGAAGTTCTGAACAAAACAGTAAGACATAAAATGGAAATGAAGTAAAAAATATTGAACTGAAAGAAAATTGCTAAATAGTTCTAGAAATCCATATTTTAGCATTTTTGCTGTTACTAATGAAATCAGATAGAAAGCCAGAAGCAATAACAGTTTAGAACATATAAAAATTTAGATTTTGTTCATAAAAATCAGAATATGAAATAAATAGGAATGATTTTAATAAGCAATATGTTAAAAATTGTCAATATTGGGAAGAGAACACACACACATACACACAGAGATAAAGCTATACCTTGTTACAGGATAGAAATAACCAAATATTGCAGTTCATTCTTCTCAAGTAGTATTTAGCTTTATGCAGTTCTAGTCATTTTTCATTCTATGAGAATGTCTCCTGTATAAATTGATAGGCTCAATTTAAAAAAATTCTTCAGATACTTCATAATTGGAAAAAATCCAATAAAGAACAGTGTTCACTGTAAGAAAAATTTGGAATGTTTAAATGAAAATGAAAAAAATTGCCCATGATCCCATCGTTCTATGATAACCATTTGTTAATATTTTTGCCATATATTTTGTGGTCTCTTATCTTTCTATCTATAAATATCTCTGTCTATATATCTACATATATCAAATATATCTTTTGACACTCTTTTTCTCCTTTTTTAATGACGGAATTATTTATTTTCTTTTCTCATTAGTATTTCCTCAGTCATAATTTTTAAGGCCATAGGTTTTTCCCTAGATAACTTTGATACATAGAGGTTTCTTTGCTTGTTCTCTCATTTTCATAGGCTGAATCTCCAAAAGTAGAATTACTATGCTTATTTAGAGGGGTATTTTTAAGGCACTATGGTGTCTATCTTGCAGTTGTCAAGTTCTTTCTGGGAAGGTCACAAGATAATGTAGCCAGTCTAAGATAAAGAGTATCAGTCTTAAATGGTTATCATGACTAACTGGAAAGGAATGTATTTCACATAGAAGGAAGAACAAGAGTTAAAATGTAGACTGTAGAAGTAGGAAAGCATGTTTGGGGCACCTGAGTGCCTTACTGCCTAGAGCTTTGAAATATGGGAAGACATTGCTTGGGACTAGACCAGAGAAAGCATTTGGACTATTAGGTGGTAAATAGGAGAGTAAGGAAGGATTTGGATTCAGGAGTTATCCAGCTGAACTGTAGGAAGATTGGTCTGGTCTACCATGAGCTCAGTGGAATGACAGGAAGAGATTCTAGAGACTGGGCCCCTCCTTAGGTAGGTATTTTGGTCTGGGTCAGCAGGAGGTAGAGCTCTACAGTTGGAATGAGTCTCTACTGTAGGGGAAGGGCAGAGACATTGGGAGCCAGAATCCAGATTGCTTGATAGCTGACTGATATGCAGGAGAATCTGGATGATGATACCTACATGAAGAGAAATAGCTGGTTTTAGAGATTTTTGAAAAAGCTGACTGCTCACTCGGAAGAGATTGTTGGTCTACAATACAGGTTTGAAGGTGGCTTGGGAGTAGGGTTGCCAGATAAAATGCACAACACTTTTAATTGCAGACAAGTAATAAATAATATTTTAGCACAAATATATCCCAAATATTGCATGGGACACATTTTTATGAAAAATTATTCATTGTTTATTATTTTTATTTATTTATTTTTAAGTCAGAGTCTCACTCTGTTGCCCAGGCTGGAGTGCAGTGGTACGCTCACGGCCACCCCCCAGCATCAACCCACTGGGCTCAGGTGATCCTTCCGCCTCAGCCTTCCAAGTAGCCGGAACTACAGGCGCATGCTACCACGCCCGGCTAATTTTTTGATATATTGTAGAGAAAAGGTCTCACCAAGTTGCCCAGGCTGGTCTTGAGCCCCTGGGCTCAGGCAATCCTCTCGTCTCGGCCTCCCAAAGTGCTGGGATTACAGGCTTGAGTCACTACACCTGACCTCATAGTTTATTTTATCTTTTAAAAATTGTATTTAGAGATGAGGTCTCTCTCTGTTGCCCAGGCTGGAGTGCAGTGGCACAATCATAGCCCACTGCAGCCTCCAATTCCTGAACTCAAGGGATCCTCCCCCTCAGCCTCCCAAGTAGCTAGGACTACAGGCATGTACCACCATGCTTAGCTCTGAAATTCAAATTTAATTGGGTATCTTCTATTTTTATTTTATAAATATGGCAGCCCTACTTGGGGATCAAAGTGCAGAGAAGCCTGGGGGAAGAATCCAAACTAACGTGATTGGAATAAAGACTTGGAACCAGCATTTCAACTAATTAAATCTTATATTTTACTTGGCCTCATCCTAAAGTTTCCTTTAAATCTCAAGGAAAGATGAAAAGAAAGACAGAAAGAAAAAAAGACCAGACCATTTGGTTTGATTGGCAGTGGTGAGGATTGTCCTGGTCCTTAGCCTTGCTAAGATGGGTCCCTTTGGCAGGTGTGAGAACAGATCTGTGTGGGATGAGGCCTGAGGTTGGCTCTGCAGTCTGAGTGGGCCTGGCAGCCATAGTGTGCTGTGTGTGTGCTTGCATGTGTACACACAGACAAGGGGATTTACTGACAGATGTGCATATGCTTGCTCATGCACAGCAAGAGCCCCTGGAAAGATGTTTAAGGATCTGCTAAGGGTGACTGCCCTCTGGGCAGGGACACCAGTTTTGGAGACCAGCTAGAAGGAAGACTTCATTACTGTTCTTTTTTATATTTTGAATTCTTTTTTTAAGTATGTGCATATATTACCCTTTGAAAATAAACTTTTATAAAGCTGAAATATTGCATTTACACAGAAAATGACAGAGTTGTTAACAATTTAACAGAAGGACAGTGCCAGGGGTGCAGGGAATATGTATCATGATGGCAGTGAGTAGTGAGTCTTTTTTTTTTTAGTTGAAGTCTCATTCTGCCGCCCAGGTTGGAGTGCAGTGGTGTGATCATGGCTCACTGCAGCCTTGAACTCCTGGGCTCAAGCAGTCTTCCCTCCTCAGCCTCCCGAGTCGCTGGGACTACAGGTGTGCACCACTACGCCCAGGAAAATTTTTTACTTTTTATAGAGACGGGATCTTGTTATGTTGTCCAGGCTGGTCTTGAACTCTTGGCCTCAAATGATCCTCCTGCTTTAGCCTCCCAAAGTGCTGGGATTACAGGCATGAGCCACTCACTGCACCCAGCCTGGGCAGCGAGTTTTGTCTGTTTTGTTCATGGTCGAATCCCTGGTCCCTAGAATAGTGCCTAACATGTAGTCAGCACTCGGTACATATTTACTAGAGGTATAAAGGGCTGGCTCAACCATATCATGATCTAACCAAAGGAAAATAAATCTGTGTTCTTAAGTTTCACATGTATTAGAAAGAAGTGGTAAAGGAGCTACATACATAATATTTAGGAAGTCAACTTCACTGTAGGCATGACTACTGTATTTCCAAAGAAGAGAAAGTTGAAGTTATAGGAATGAATGAAATCAGCGAAGGAGAGAGAGTAGGGTAATAAGGCTGTTCACCTGTAGGGTGAACTGAGAGAGGCAGCACAAGAATAGACCGGTGGAGGGAAGACCAGTGGAGCCTGGTAGCCCAGTAGCCAAAGGATGAAGGTTTTGGGGGGAACAGGTGGTCGACAGTGCCAAAATATTCAGCAGAGACAGGTGGATTTTTAAAAGATAAGCCATACAGCAGTAGTCCTGGGGAAAAAGTGCCTTCTCCTGTATGAGAACCCTCATGCCATTTTGGGATACTGTCCCCAAAAGGCAGGCTTTGGCAGGAAAGAACTTCCCTTAGGTTGCCTGTATTCTGTCATCCTAGGTCAGGGCCAGATAATGACCATTCAGTAGACCTGGTGCTTGTGGGCCCTACATTCAGTTGTACAAAGGGCCAAATTGACCTCTAGTCTCCTTTTCTTCCTTTCAGAATGCAGTTTCCAAGTACGGCTCTCAGTTCCAAGGCAATTCGCAACACGATGCCCTGGAATTCCTGCTCTGGTTGCTGGACCGTGTGCATGAGGACCTGGAGGGCTCGTCCCGAGGGCCTGTGTCTGAGAAGGTCAGTCATCCTCAAAACAACACAGTAGATTGGGTCCTCCCCACCTTTTGTCCCTTTGAATATTTACTCAGCTCCTCAAATCTGAATCTTGAAATTCAGATTCTTAGATTTCTGCATATTCTGGCTACTGTACACAGTGCAATTCCTTACTCCATTCTCCGAGCTCTGTTTGCTTTAGGCAAGGCATTTCCTCCTCTTGCGATATTTCTCATCCTCCCTAATCCCAGTGATATAGCGAATAGGGTTTCATTTTGGCTCAAAGTTTGAACAGTCTTTTTTTTTTTTTAATTTCTATTCTGTGCTTTGGTATGGCCATCTGAGGCCATGAGTACCATTCCTTATTATTATCAGATGGTGCCATTTCAACTCTACCATTGCATTCTCAGCTATGTGTTCTATAGGGCAGCGATTTCTGACCTTTTCTCTGAAGACACAGGATGGATGATTTTTGCATGTGTGCGTTTAGCATTTTCAGGTTTTGATGAAACCCCAAAGGTTTGAGAGGAGGAAAGCACTAGAGTTATTTGTGATAGACACAGTTAATTGATTCAGTCTTTTTTTTTTTTTTTTGAGTTGAAGTCTCACTCTGTCACCCAGGCTGGAGTGCAGTGGCATGCTCATGGACACCACAGTCTTGACCAGCTAGGCTCAGGCAATCCTTCCAAGTAGCTGGAACTACATGTGTGCGCCACCATGCGCAGCTAATTTCAGTTGATACATTCTTTATAGACTTTGTTCAAAAAAGATCAATGACTGGACTTGGTGGCTCAGCCTGTGATCCAAGCACTTTGGGAGGCTGAGGTGAGTGGATTGCCTGAGCATGTAGGTTCAAAACCAGCTTGGGCAACTTGGCAAGACCTCGTCTCTGCAATAAATAAAAAATTAGCTGGGCATGGTAGCGTGCACCTGTAGTTCCAGCTACTTGACTGACTGAGGTGGAAGGATCGCTTAAGCCCAGCAGGTTGACACTGGGGTGGCTGTGACCATGCCTCTGCACTCCAGCCTGGGCGATGGAGTAAGACTCCATCTCAAAAAAAAAAAAAAAAATCAGTGATGGGTTAAGCTCTGATGTTGTTCATTTATCTGTCACCCCAGAAGTTAAAAGTGAGTGAAGTCATTATGTCATGAGTGTGCAAATTTATCATAACAGTATCCATGCCTAATCTTCTGTAATTTATAAAAGTGTTTTATGAGCTTTGATAATTAATTAGTAACATATTACTTTTTTTTTTTGAGTCAGAGTCTTACTCTGTCGCCCAGGCTGGAGGGCAGTGATACATTCACGGCCACCCCAGTGTCTACCTGCTGGGCTTAGGCAATCCTTCCGCCTCAGCCATCCAAGTAGCTGGAACTACAGGTGTGCGCTATCACACCCAGCTAATTTGTTGATATATTGTAGAGATGAGGTATCACTATGTTGCCCAGGCTGGTCTCAAACTCCTGAGCTCAAGCAATCCTCCCACCTCAGCCTTCCAAAGTGCTGGGATTACAGGCTTGAGCCACTGTGCCCAGCCAACATATTACTTTTGATGTATCTCATGACTACTCCACATGCAGCCACAAGATCTGCTTTACCAATTTTTTGGTTTTGTTTTAAATCCGGACACTTTTTCCCATCCTTCTCATGAATTAACTAACAAACCCCGGAAAGTGCTTACTTAGGTCTTTCAACTGTCACCTTTCTATCCCTTCAATATTTACTTGGAGCCTGTCTTTCTAAAACAATAAAGAATGAGTGGTTCAGAAAACTGAGTCTTTTTTGTTTTAATTAATTCATGTAGCCAGCTGTTGTGTTTCTGATTCTTTCTCTTTTAAAATGGCAACTTGCAGGTTGGGTGCAGTGGCTTATGCATGTAATCCCAACATTTTGGAAGGCTGAGGTGGGAGGATTGCTTGAGCTCAGGAGTTTGAGACCAGCCTGGGCAACATAGTGAGACCTTGTCTCTACAAAAAAATAAAAAAAATTAGCCAGGCATGGTGGCGTATGCCTGTAGTCCCATCTACTTGGGAGGCTGAGGTGCAAGGGTCACCTGAACCCAGGAGTTTGAGGCTGCAGTGAGTAGTGATTGTGTCACTCAACTCCAATTTGGGCAACAGAGTGTGACGCTGATTCAAAAAAAGACAACTTGCAACTTTAAGAAACTTTAACATAACTATATATGTTCCATATATCAGAGAGGTTGGGCAACCTTCTTAAAGCAACACATCTAAGAAAGGGACAGTCCAGATTCAAGCCCAAGGAGATCTAGCTTGAAAGCCTATTCTCTTACTTTAAAAATAGTCACCCCACTCACACCCAAAACACACAAATGAAACAAAGCAAATGACCACCACCACAAAACCTGGAGGTCTACACAAAGTTTATGGTGGTTTCCCTGGGTTGTGAGGTTATGAGTGATTTTTCTTTTGCTTTCAGTGATTTCCTACTTATCTTATTCTGACCCTTTTAGTTGCAAGAGACAAGTTTAACTTGATCCAACTTAAGGGAAGGGCATTTATTGACTTTTATAACTTGTAAGTCCAAGGGTTAAACCAGCTTCAGGTAGGGCTAGATCCAGGGACTCAAACAATGTCACCAAGTCTTTGACTCTTTATTTCTTGTCTCTGGCTTCATTCTTTGTTTGACTCTGCCCACATGGTGGCAGGAGGGCCTTCCTCAATGCTCATATAGTCTTAAGAGCTTGGCATTCCAGAAAAAACCCAGGGAAGAGTCTGATTGTCCCAATGGGGTTCACATGTCCATTCCTGGGCATAAGGCCAGAGGAAGGGAATGTTCTGACATGGTGGAAATAGCTGAGTTGCATGCCTGTTGGAGTGAACATGGGCCACGGAGAGCTTTTATAGAAATGGAGCTGGTTGCTTCCCTAAAGAAAAGAATGCTGAGCAGATAAACATATGCCTACTATATTGTATATTTCATAAGCTTATAGTGAACACATTTTGAAATTAGAATGATGTAATTAAAGAAAGATACTATTTATTGAATGTTTGTTATGTGCCAGGCATCTAACTTGGTACTTTGCATGACTTATTTTACTATGTGACACATAGTAGATAGACTCTTGAATGATTGAATACATTAAATAGTTATTAGGCTTTACTGTGTATAAGGGTATTTCATATTTTAGTTAATGGAAATTTAGGTTAAAGAAGTTGCTCAAGGTCACTCAGCTTCTACTTGGTGGAAATAGACTTGAACCTGGATCTGTCCTGGAAGCCAGTGTGCTGGGTCCCTTTCTCTATCACGAGAATCTCATGCCTTCTCAATTCCCCACCAGGAGAAGAGAGGAAACTTAGAGACTGTATAGGAAAGGCCTCTTATCCTGTTTTTGCCTTCTCTTCTCCCTGGCTATACCAGGCAGCTCTTCCTTCATGGAAAGTAAGTGGGATACACAGCCTTCCAAACTGCCTTTTGATTTTCCTGTTATCCCTTGGAAGCAGGAAAAGGCATTGGGCTTAAGGATGGAGAAGATCACAGAGAGGTTAAGTAACTTGCTCCAAGTCATACAGCTAGTAAGTGAGAGATCCAGGACCCAAACCTAGGAAATGCAACTCTGTAACAGGATTTCTCAACCTCATCACTTTTGACATTTGTGGCTGGATGATTCTTTGTAGGGGAGGGCTGTCCTGCTTGTTGTAGCGTTAGTAGCATCCCTTTACCCAATAGGTGCCAATGACACCCCAGAGTTGTGATTACCTGCAAAATCACCTTCTAGTTGGGAACCACTGCTTTAGGGCCTTTGTTTCTCATTACAGTGCACTGCCCTCAAACCTTTCTTTAAGATGACATTAAGTGTAATTATGCCAAAAGGGCCGGTCAGTAATTCTTTTTCATGGCTTTAAGACACAAGCAAAAGCAGTCATAATTGGCATTCTAGTTTTGAATATGTCCCACTGCGATATTCTCCATGCGGCAGCCAGATCTTTTTTTTTTGAGTCAGAGTCTTACTCTGTTGCCCAGGCTATAGTGCAGTGGCTCGCTCACGGCCACCCTAAGCATCAACCTGCTGGGCTCAGGTGATCCTTCTGCTTCAACTTTCCTAGTAGCCAGAACTACAGGTGCACGCTACCATGCCTGGCTACTTTTTGATATATTGTAGAGACGAGATCTCATCAAGTTGCCCAGGCTGGTCACGAACCCTTGGGCTCAGGCAATCCTCTTGCCTTGGCCTCCCAAAGTGCTGGGATTACAGGCTTGAGCCACCCTGCTCGGCCCAGATCTTTTTAGAGAGGAAATAAGAGCATGTCACTTTCCTGCCTAAATCTCTCCAGTGACTTTCTATTGCACTTAGAACAAAATCCAGGCTCCTATGTGGCTGACGGGACCCTCCCTGACTGCTCCGACAACCACTCAACCCGATTCCAGACCCCTCTGTCCCTCGCTCCCTGTCCTTGACCATGCCAGCTGCTTTCTATTCCTTAATGGACCAAATGTGTTAGGTGTACATCATCTAGGCAAGACCAGGAGAGGCGCTTACCCCGCCCTTAGTTTGACCTGATTGAAACCAAAAAAGATCTTTTTCTCTGTCTGGGGTCAAAGCCTCTCCTGAAATTTACTCTCAAAAAATTGGGCTGCCTGTGGAGGCCTGGCTGTGTATGCTTGAAGGTAAAGAACAGAGCTGTTGGGATTATTCGGCATGAAACTTCCTTTTCCCTTTCCGCGAAGGAAAGCTGCTGTCCTCTGCATTAAAGCTGAATGATTTTTCTTTTTGAGGTTATTTCTGTTTTCAGGACATAGGAAAGCCATATAGCTAGATTTATTTGAAACTGGAATAGAAAACACAAGGACCGCTTTCTTTCCCATTACTTTAACAATTCTCAAATGTTTTCATCCTGCAAAGAGGGCACATTTTTACTATCCTATTAGAGACGCTAACCTACATGCAATCTTGTTGGCAATTTGTTTTCCAGAAAATGCCACTCTTGTAGGATTAAGGAGGAGATGAGGCTGGATAGAGGACCAGGAAACTGACATGTATTAAGCACCAACTATGTGCCAGGCAAGATACACTTGTCATTTCTTTTGATTTTAATGATAGCTCCCTGAAGTTGGTGTGATCCTCTTATTCCTTTTAGATGTAGGATGAGGCTCAGAGAGAGCTATTGAGGTCCATCTGGTTAGCAGACAGTAGAGTGGCTTCGCCTGATCTCACTGTCCATGCCACTGTCCCCTCCCCCTCACTCCAGCCTCATTCAGGATTTTCTCTTTTCATATCCTGTGATTTTGTCCACAGCTGCTCCAGTGCTTTTCAGAATCACCCCGTGTCATTGTGAGTTCCTTGGTTGCAATCAACAGTGACCAACTTGAGCTGACTCAAACAAGAAGGGCACTTATGAGAACGCCGAGGAGCAAGAAGGCTGAAGGATCAGCTTGGAACAGTCAGGGTAGCTCTGAGGGCAGAGCAGGACAGAACTGCTCAACTCTCTTCCTTGGACACCACTGCTAGAATAAACATTTTTAGCTTTTGAGCCACTCTGTTCATGATTCACCCTCAGGGCAGGAACATCCTGGTGTGGCTTGCTTGGGTTCTGGGCCCGTCCCTAGGTGGGGGAGGATAGGACCCCTGATGAAGGAACCCTCTCTACCCATGGACTGGATGCAGGTTCCAGAAGGGGTGCTGCTATCAAAGGAGGAGAAGGGAATCCAGAGCCAAAACGTCCCCATGTGTGTCCACTCCGCATCCACATTAGCTCCTCCAAGTGCCCTTCACCCATTTGCCATTCAAGTCTCTGTCTGGATATTGAGTCACCCTCAAAGTTGGATGCCCTTCCCAAGCCCACTTCTTTTCACTCTGTTAATGGAACTGGGGTTCTGCAGTTACCAGATTGGACTCTTTTTTTTTTTTTTCTTTTCGTTTTTTGAGACAGAGTCTTGCTCTGTTACCAGACTGAAGTGTGGTGGTGTGATCATAGCAATCCTCTTGGGCTCAAGCAGTCCTCCTGCCTCAATCTCCTGAGTAGCTGGGACTACAGGAACACGCTACTACACCTGGGTAAATTTTTAAAACTTTTTTGTAGAGACAGGGTCTCATTATGTTGCTCAGGCTGGTCTTGAACTCCTGGCCTCAAGCAGTCCTTCTTTCTCTGCCTCCCAAAGTGCCGGGATTATAGGTGTGAGCCGCTGCGTTTAGCCAGATGGGAACCTTGGACTTGGTTATATTTTTGTCTTCCCTCTGCTCCCTTAGTCAGGGGCTGAATTATGAGTTATGCACACCAGGTGCCTGAATCCATCCCTCCTTGTCATTATCTGATTTCTGCTCTACTTCATCTTACTGTTTCCTGGATCCCTGAGCCTCCTAATCTGTGTCCTTACCTCCAGATTTAGCCTTCTTCATCTGGGGATGGTTGCCAAGTTAAAGCCTCTGAGCATGTTGCTACTATCTGGGTTCAAAACCCATCAGGTACTCCCCATTGTGTAACACTAACAACCACTTACACACCATGCTTACTCTGGGTCAGGAACTGTTCTGAGTGTCTTATGTATATTAACTCTTTAAATCCTCAGAATTAAATCCTCAGAGCATCCCTGTCAGATAGGTACTATCATTATACCTTTATTACAGTTGAGAAACCACAGAACAAAGAGATTAACTTATTTAGTTAGATCAGAGAGGTTGAGTAACTCTTGCAGCCAAGTACTGATACAGGGATTTGAACCCCAGCAGTCTGACTTCAAAGTCTGCATTCTTCCCCCTGGTACTATGTTGTTTACTGAAGCATTCCTTAGGACATTGAAGGCCCCACCTACCTGGCACTAGGCTCACTTTCCAGCTTTGTTTTCTATCTCTTTTTACACATCCTGTGTTCCAGTCAAACTGGGCATCATAAAATATTGGGACAAAAAAGAGTGATTCTGAGTACTCTTCACTTATTTGTTCCAATAATTTATTATGAAAAATTTCAAACATATGGAAAAGTTGAATTAATTCTACCGTGAACACTCACACCCACCACGTAGATTTTACAGTGTATGTTTTGCTAAATATGCTTTATTCTGCACTTACCCATCTGTCTATCCCTCTATGTGCTCATTACGCCATCCTTTTTTTCTTCATCTTATTTTTTGGATGCACCTTGAAGTAAATTGCACACATGGGTACGCTTTACCCCAGACACATCACATGTGTTCCCTTTGCCTGGTTCTGTCCTCTGCTTTCTAAAATTCTTTATCCGTCTCAAATTCTACCCTGTGCCTCACTGCCTGTCTATTCTGAGGGTATGCCTTCTCCATGGGGATGATTCTGCACAAGTGCCAAAGGCTGCAAGGTGCTGAAAATTGATTCTTGAGGGACAGATACTCATATGGTCCATAGACACATATACAATATACCTGTGGTATTAAAGTTTCATGGTGGGAGTGATTAGGAAAAATTGTCTAAAGTGACTCCTTGAGGGGAGTGATCATATGTGTCGCCTTGTGTAAGTAGGTAATTTTATATTTTACTACATGGCTTTATATTATGAGTGGCTTTGACTTTAGGGTTTCCCTTAGAAACACACCCCTTCCAAGACAGTGATTTTTTCATAGCAGGGCCCTAGTAAAAAAAATGTGTCCTGTGTGTGGTAGGGAATGGGCAGAGGGTGAAGAAAATATTTAGGGAAACTTGACAGCTGGAGTAATTCATTTTGGAAGTGGTAAGAATCTGAAGGAGGATGGTGGCATTGGAGCTGGCAGGAGCCCTATGGAGGAATAGGCCAAAAACTGACTCCCAAAGATATCAGGTCCCAATCACTGCATCCTGTAGATGTTATCTTATTTGATAAAGACTTTGCAGACAATGATTAAGTTAAGAATCTTGAGATGAGATCATTAATTTAGATTATTCATGTGGGCCCTAAATGCAATATCGAGTGTTCTTTTTTTGAAACTTTAAGATGAGGGTCTTGCTATGTTACCCAGGCTAGTCTGAACTCCTGGGCTCAAGCAATCTTCTCACCTTGGTCTCCCAAAGTGCTGGGATTACAAGTGTTGGTTACCACACCTGGTGATGAGTGTTCTTATAAGAGAGAGGCAGAGGGAGATTTGAGACACACAGAGGAGAAAGCAATGTGAACACAGAGCAAGGAGACAGTTGAAGATGTTAGCCTTGAAGACTGGAGTGACGTGGCCACAAGCCAAGGGGTTAATTCTGCAGCCACCAGAAGTTGGAAAAGACAGGGAATAAACTCTCTCCCTAGAGCCTCTGGAGGGAGTGTGCCCCTGCTGACACCTTGATTTCAGCCAACGATACTGATTTTGGATGTCTGGTCATGAGAACCATGAGAGAATAAATTGCTATTGTGTGAAGCCACCAGTTTGTAATAGTTTGCTGTAGCAACCAAAAGAAACAAATGGACAAGGGAATGCAAAGAAGGACACAGCAGGACTGATGCATGTAGTGAAGGAAGCTTATGCATCAAATTCTCAAATGTACCATCTGGTTTGCCTGCAAAAGACAGCACTTGAGTGGAAATCGGCTCACTGGAAAATGTAGACAGGAACGGTTTAGTAGGCAGGTGATAGTTGGAGAGATTGGGTGTGGTTGTGTTTGAGGTGATGGCAGTCCACCCAAGTGAAAGGTACAAGAGGCATCTAGGCATCGAGGCCCAGTGGGATGGAGGTAGGGAATAGGGTCATCAATCCAGAGGGACTAGGTGAAGCTGGTGGGTATGAGTGAGCATTCCCAGGTTTATGCTCAGGCTTGCTCTTTGAATACACAGAAACATGCTCTTTTAGGGAATTTGGGAGGTCCAGGAATTGAAAGAGCCCTGAATTATGGTAAAGGAAGTATTGAAGGTTGAGACTCTACCGAGACCCAGAAAGGGATGATATGTGCCCAGTAGGAAGCCATGGGCTCAATAATCTGGAAGCGGTTGCATGATGGGAGGTATATCTAATCTGGCTTCCTTTCCTCCTTTCTTTGCAGCTGCCACCTGAAGCCAGTAAAACCTCTGAGAACCGCCTGTCACCATCAGCTGAGCTGACACTAGGTCAAAGCTTTGTGCAAAACCACTTTCAAGCACAATACAGGTAAGACTGGGATGTGTTCAGAATGTATCACCCAAAGGCTCAGCAAGCTTTGTTACTGGCAACCGGTCTCCCATTGCCAGATTCACTCTGAGATTTCAAATCAACACAAACCACAGACACCTTTCTCCCATTATACATTCAAAATTAACCACTTTTTGTCTCTGATTTTTGGTATTTCTTTTTCCTTCTTCTTGGCTTCTGGCCCCTTCCGCCTCTTTTTGAAGGAGGGGCGATGAGATGGTGATTCTACAGAGGATAAATGTGGGGGCCCAAATCTCTCCCATAAGCAATCACTCTGAAGTTGGGGAGACGCTCCCTGTTTGCTCTTTATTGCCAGAGAGCCCAGTTTAACAAGCCTTTCTGAGCCTTCAAGAGTTTCCAGCATTGTGGAGGATATAAAAATATGTATAATGACACAGCCTCTGAGTTCAGAAAGTATGTGTTTCTTCGGGCTTTTATACATGAAAGTACAGAGACTCATACAAGGCAAATATTTTCAAGTATTATAATGTTAGTGAAAGCACTTATAGCAGTGAAAGGCCAGAGAGGGGAGAGATTCTCCGGGCTTCTCGGAGGAAGTGTGCTTTTTGATGGGCTCTGCAGGATGAACAGGATTGAATGGGTGGTAACATATTCAAACAAGAACAAATGGAAGCTGAAAGGTGGGAATGAGCACAGTGATCTGGATGTAGGGGAAGGCATTGGTTACAGAGATCCTCCTCCAGGTGAGAAGCTTGCCCCTGCCCCCCACACGTATGTGTGTTTTATTGAATTCTTATGAAAGTCCCAGGAGATGAATGCTACGATCTGGGAGGGAGGGCCTTTTGCAAGGACACATAATAAGCAGCAGAACCAGGATTTGTCCTCTGCGGTATCTTGGAAGCACAAGTCCTGCCTTTGCTTTCTTTGTAGTTCTTCCTCTGCTGTTGTTTTTCCATCTCACCTTGTTTGTTCATTGGATTTTCTGCTGCTACTTCAATTTCACAGAAGCCGTGCTTTCTATTATGGGTATCGAAACATTTCTTATATTCTTATTCTGAATGCTGCAGTAAATTGTTTCAAAGCTGTGCTTTTCTTGGAGTCTTCTGGAGAATATTCCCTTTGCTTTGCTCTGCTGTTTTTCAGAAATCTTCTGGTAATTTTCTTCTGTCATTTACTTCTCTTCAGAAAAGGAAACAATTATTCAGTCTTCTAGAATTCCCTTACTTACAGCCATTTACTTCCATTCTTTTTGGGGATTTATATTCTTTGTGTTTGAACAGGAGGAGGTCACTTAAAATTGCCTATAAACTGTCCTGATTTAGGGTTTCTATTCTATTCAGTGATCACTGATAAAATAAGTAAGATATGACCACTGTCTCTAAAGGGCAATTGTTTATTTAAGAAGACCAAATAGTCTTTGGAACTAAGCTGCTTTCCACCAGAGCAGAAAAATCCAAAGCACTGGAGAAGCCCTCTTACTTTCTGTCCCACCAGGGTCAAAGACCCTGAAGAAGAAGCCAGGGTGACTGTGAAGCACCCAGTTCCTGCCCTTGGTTGCTTAGCATGTTAGGTAATGAAACCCTCTTCTAAATGAGCCTGCATTTCACTGTTGTGCCTAAAGAAAGGCTCACTCATTTCCCAAGGGATATAGGGACCCCCCCCCCCAGGAGGTATGCAGAGAGGAACCCTAGACTTCATGGGTACTGACCTTGATAGGTACTGGCCATGAAAGCCTCTTGTAGGGCATCGGTCTTATCTTCAGGTTCCCAAAGCAGAGGCTTTTAGAAACAAAAAGAAGGAGAAAGGAAAAGAAGAATAGAGGAAGAGAAAGTACCTCTAGAAGGAGGGAAAGGGGAGTATAAGGCGAGGGTGTGTTGGAAAGAGGGGAGGGGTCGTAATAATCGCCATCAGGCAGTATTCATTGGTGTCCTTGTACAATAATTCACCCATTTCTCTGCTTACTTTGTTTTCTCCTCCCTCTCCCCCTCTTGTCTGCATGCACTCTCCTTCCCACTTTAGCTTTCCCAAATATTCAATGCCTGCTATTGTGCTTGGTCCAGCGGTTACCACGAGACACATACCTCCTTGCCCACGAGAGAGAAATATAAACCACATGTATCCTGGTTGATCGTCTAGATAGTTCCACCATGCCCTACTGTGTGTTGGGTTCTCTTCTAGGTGCCGTGAACAACACTTAGCTCCTGTTCTCATGGAGCTCACGTTCTACAGGGGGAATGTCAGACAATACACAAGTAAATAAACAACGTTGATAGTGATCAGTGAAATGATGAGGTGTAACTTGGGAGGCGGGGAGGCAGCCAACCTCAGATAAAGTGGTCGGGGAAGGCTTCTTTTCAGAGAAGAAAAGAACTGAGAAGGGAGTGACAAGTCCTCCATTCTGATAACTGGGGGCAGGATGTTCCAGACAGAGGAAGCCGCAGGGGCAAAGGGCCTGAGGCAGGAGCCATCTTGGCAAGTTTAAGGAACAGAAAAGCCAAGGTAGCTGTTGGGGAGTGAGCAGGTAGGGGAAGGGGCTGGGAAGATGGGTGGGAACCTGGTGGGACAGGTTTTCAGTCCAAGTGTGGGAATTTTAGTTTAAAGGGCACAGGAAAGCCACTTTAGAGTTTATAGCAGGGTGTGGTCCAGTTAATCAGTTGAAGAGGCGACTGGTTGTTATGGGTGATGAAGGGAGTCGAGAGAGGAGGCAGAAGCTACAGTTAATACTGCCACAATCATCCTGGTAGGGAAAAGATGGTGGCCAGAAGCATGGAGGTAGTAGTGGAGGTGGAGGGAGGTGGGTGGGCTTGGAGATGTTTTGGGTGTAGACTCGGCAGGACTTACTAATGGGGTGAGGAGTGAGGTGTAGATGGACTGAGAGAAAGGTGAGTCTCTAGGGTGACTCCTGGGTTTTTCTCTAATTGGAGGCAGGTGCTTTGAAGTACATGTTATGGGTACCTGACTTAATGTGGGATGAATTGAGGGGGTGGGAGTGAGGGGGTAAATATTCCCGAGGAAGTGATATGTGAACTGATTGGATATTAGGGATTGCCCATGTTCTTTGGCTAGATTCTCCTGTAGGGTGATGAGTAAGAGGCAAGGTATTCGTGCTAAAAATGGACTGGTGACAGCTAAAAATATCTACTCCGTGCCTGGTAGTAAAGAAAAAGTATTATCAGGGATGCCCATCTAGATGAGGGCTCTGCCCATCTAGGCAAGGACTTTTGTGATCTGAGCGGTGGTTTTCTGCAGCGGTCAGTGGGGGCAGCCACAAGCTGGTGGCACCTGCTGCTCTGGTCCCTCTCCTGTTTTCCTCTCCCTGGGGGTGGGCTTGCCTTCTTGATGAAACTGACAGATGGATGTGTTATTATGAGTTAATTCAGAGGCCTCTGCTCACTGGGACTCTCCTTCCTTCATTTCTCCTATAAACCTTTTTTTTAAGGAACTGGGTTTTTAATTTTGGCTGGAAGAGAGAAGAGGAAATAGGTTTGGAGTGCTGGAAGTTATGGACTGTAGGAAAAATAAGGTACTCTATATGATTCTTGTCACAACCTAGAAATGTCTGCAAGTCTAACAACCAAGGAATTGTTACTGGGTTGGTTTTGGCTGGAGGGGGATTGTGGGTATGTTCATGTTCTTCATGTCATTCATAGCCTTGATTCAGAGTCTAATCCGCTGTCCCCATTTCAGGCAGCATTCCATTTTAGGCAGAGTAAGTTTTTGAAGGCTTTCTCAAAACAGAGCCTGGAAAGGTGAAGCCATGCTTACGTATTGTCTTGGTTATCGTTTGCACAGACGTCGGTTCCACTGTCTGGTGAGCAGGTAGTATTGGCCGGGTTTGAGGTGTAAGATGTGTGTGTATTTGGCAGCAGTTAGAGGGCAGAGTGACAAAAAATGCAGGGGCAATGCCTGGGGCTCATTCTGGGGCATCTGTAGCAGGTGGCAAGCAAACTGTACTGTGAGTTTTAGTAGCTCTGACGTGGTTAGCTTCATAGCAGAAGCAATTTGACAAGGAGAATGAATACCTTAGGGGAATGAGCATGTGAACATTGAAGGGCAGTGGGGTGATTTTCTGTTCCCCTCCCCTGTGAGCACTTAGAGGATGATAGGACAGGACTGCAAATGCTCTGGAGAGGATGGTGAAGACAAGCACCTCTCAAGGCATACTGGGGTATCACTGTAGCCTGGCAATATAGCCAGAATTTTCTGCAAAAGTGAAGCTGCCTCTCTGTCCGTTTCTGGATCTGTTGGTTACATTCACTCTGTCCTCATTTCTCAACTTTTATTTTTGAGTTGGAGTTCATTGTCACCTAGGTTAGAGTGCAGTGGCATGATTATGGCTCACTGAAGCCTCGACCTCCTGGGCTCAGGTGATCCTTGCACCTCAGCCTCCCTAGAAGCTGGGACTATGCCACTACACTTGGCTAATTTTTTTTTTTGAGTTGGAGTCTCACTCTGTAGCCCAGGTTGGAGTGTAGTGGCATGCTCACAGCCACCCCGGTGTCGACCTGCTGGGCTCAGGCGATCCTTGTGCCTCAGCCTTCCAAGTAGTCGAAACTACAGGCACATGCTACCATGCCCAGCTAATTTTTTGATTTATTGTAGAGATGAAGTCTCACCAAGTTTCCCAGGCTATTCTCCAATCTGTGGGCTCAGGCAATCCCCTCACCTTGGCCTCCCAGAGTGCTGGGGTTACAGGCTTAAGCATACCAAATCCATTTTTTATTTTTTAAATTGTTTTCAGAGACAGTGGTCTCACTGTGTTGCCCAGGCTGATCTTGAACTCCAAAGTGATGGGATTACAGCCTTGAGCCACCGTGCCCAGCCTATTTTTTATTTTTTAAATTGTTCTTAGAGACAAGGATCTCACTATGATGCCCAGGCTGATCTTGAACTCCAGAGTGCTGGGATTATAGGCTTGAGTCACCACACCCAGCCTATTTTTTATTTTTTAAATTGTTTTTAGAGAGAGGGGTCTCACTATGTTGCCCAGGCTAATCTTGAACTCCTCAGCTCAAGTGACTCTCCCTCTTCAGTTTCCTAAAGTGCTAGAATTATAGGTATGAGTCACAGCACCTGGCCTGATCTCTATCACTCAGACTGGAGTGCAGTGGCATGATCTTGACAATCACGGCTCATGGCAGCCTTGATCTCCTGGGCTTAGGTGATCCTTTCACCTCAGCATCTCGAGTAGCTGGGACTACAGGCATGTACCACCACATCTGGCTAATTAACAATTTTTTTTTTTTTTTGTAGAGACAAGGTTTCATCATGTTGCCCAGGTTGGTCTTGAGTTCCTGAGCTTAAGCAATCCACCTAACGCAACCATGGCTACCGCACCTGGCCCTGATTTTTTAAAAAATTTAATAGAGATGAGGTCTTGCTATGTTGCCTAGGATGGTCTCGAACTCTTAGGCTCAAACAATCCTTATACCTCAGCCTCCCAAAGTTCTGAGAATATAGGTGTGAGCCCCCATGCCCAGCCCATTTTTCAGCCTTTGAGAAACAGGTGTATTTCACATCCTTTCTGTAGTTTGCTATGAAAACACTACATTTTCTTTATTCTTTATAGATAAAATGAGCCCATTCTATTTTGTTTTTCAAATCACACATCTCTTGCTATCTGACGGGAGTTCATGGTTTAATATCCTAGATTAATATGCTGCAATGCTACAAAGAAAAATTCATCCCACCTTAGTTTTGGTAGGCTTAAAAAAATTAAGATGTCAGTGAAAAATATTCTCTTTTATTTGTTCATTTAACTGTGAAACAGGAATATGGAAATTCCCAACAACAAAAACATATCCTTCAGGCCAATTTTATGCCTGGGTCCATGATGGGTGAAGGCGGAGAAAGATTGGAGGAGAAACAAGATTCTAGAGGAGACCCCAGAAATGTCAGGCGCCCCTGCTGGCTGGCGTCTCTATCTGACATGATACTTTTTACTGAAAACACGACCATGGTTCTTCTAGAGGGAAATGAGCAGAGATGGCACGATCCATTGAACGTTCAGTACTAGAGTCTGTCTTCTAAAATCAAGTTGACATTCTGATAACTGATATCCAATAGGTTTTTCCTGTTTGCTCAGTGAAAAACCAATTGGGCAGGACTGGCGCTTTCCACAGGAACTCAGAAAAACTACTCTGATACTGTCTCTGGTTCATCTGCTGACTCATCCTGGTAAGGCTGTCCAGTGGTAACAGGACAGACCCCAGAGCCAGACTGCCAGTGGAGGCTAGGTCTGCGTCCTCAAGGAAGTGAATGCAGATTTTAGAAGTAATAGAGTGTACAGAAATCTGTTTTTTTTAATTACTTTTTTGAACCAGAGTTTCACTCTGACACCTAGGCTAGAGTGCAGTGGCATGATCACTACTCACTGTAGCCTCCACCTCCTGAGCTCAGCGATCCTTCTGCCTCAGCCTCCTGAGTAGTTAGGACTATAGGCACACGCCATCATGCCCAGCTAATTTTTTGAGTTTTGTCGGGGTGAGATCTTGCCACGTTACCGAGACTGGTCTTGAACTCCTGGGCTCGAGCTGAGAGCTCAAAGTGCTGGAATTATAGACATGAGCTGCCATGCATGGCCAGAAATCCCTTATATCTTGAAAGGGTCTGATATGTTACACAATTATATAAATAAAATTGGAACACCCATGTGGAATATAAAAATTGCACTTCATTTTCAGCAATTCATTTTAAAGTTAAGAGAGTATTAAATTTCATTTTTTTTAATTTTTAATTTTAAAATTGTGGGGTATAATGAGAGTATTAAATGTAAAAGAGTTGTAAGAATATAAATAAACAGTATGTATATCTACTCTGAACCAAATGATGCTTTACTCACTTACACTAAAGAATGTAGGGATGATGATGAATGCGGGTTATGGAAACTGAGCCTAGCTTTGTTACTTAAGAGCTGTGTGTCCTTTGGCAAGTTACTTAACCTCTCTATGCTTCAATTTTCTCTTCTGTAACGTGGGTATAATATTAGTTGCTATGGGTAGTAAATGGGTCAATATATGCTCAGTGCTCAGAATGGTGTCCAGGTCTTAGTAAATGCTGTTTCAGTTTAGCTATTATTATTAGCTGCTATTTTCTGTACTTGATTGTTTCTTCATCTGTACAATAAGGAGGGACTGCAGTGGTGGCCCTCCACCCTGGATGAACACTGCATCACTGGGAAATTTAAAAGCTCCCAGAATTTCAAAAAAAAAAAAATCTGATGTCTGGACCCCTTCCCATCTATGTTGTAACTATGTCTCTGAAAGTAAAAAAAAAAAAATTTCTTGTGTGGTTCTAGGGGCACAGTGAAGCTGAGAACCAGGGGGAAAAGATGGTCCCCAAATTCCTTCAGCTTGCAATTGGCATGCTGTATTTCTTTTTCTGTATTCTCATACTCCTTGCACCAATACGTGGGACTAAACTTTTTTTTTTTAATTGAAGCGAAAGTCCTGTAACAACGAACCATTTTAAAGTGAACATGTCCATTCACCACCTCTTTCTAGTTCCTGCTCGTTTTCATCACCTCAAAAAAAAACCCAGTCCCCAGTTAGCAGTTAGTCCACATTCCTGCTTCCCTCAGCCCCTGGCAACCACCAGGTTGCTTTCTGTCCCTGTGGCTTGACCTGTTCTGGATGTTTTCTAGAAATGGAAGTATACAGTAAGTGGACTTCTGTGTCTGGTTCTTTCACTTTGCATATTGCTGTCTTTTTCTTTCTTTCTTTCTTTCTTTCTTTTTTGAGTTGGAGTCTCACTCTGTCGCCCAGGCTGGAGTGCAGTGGCAAGCTCACAGCCATCATAGCCTCAACCTGCTGGGCTCAGGCGATCCTTCCACTTCAGCCTTCCAAGTAGCTGGAACTACAGGCATGTGCCACTAAACCCAACTAATTTTTTGATTTATTGTAGAGATGAGGTCTTACCATGTTGTCTAGGCTGGTCTTGAACCCGCGGGCTTAGACAATCCTCTAGCTTCTGCCTCCCAAAGTGCTGGGATTACAGGAATGAGCCACCACGCCTGGCTTGGCATAGTGCTTTCAAGGTTCGTCCACATCATAGCATGGTTGAAGACTCCTTTCCTTTCTATGACTAGTTGTATTCCACTGTGTGGACACCACCACATTCTGTTTGCCCATTTATCTGTTGATGGATACTTGAATGGTTTCTGCCATTCGGCTATCGTGATTAGTGCTGCCATGACTATTTGCACACAAGTATCTGTTTGAATACCTGTTTTCAGTTCTTCTAAGTATGTACTTAGGAGTGAAATTCCTGGGTGTGGAAATGCAATGGTAATTTTTATGTAACTTTTTAAGGGACCCCACGTTGTTTACATGTGATTAAACTTTCATCTCTATTCTCTGCCCTCACAGATCTTCCTTGACTTGTCCCCACTGCCTGAAACAGAGCAACACCTTTGATCCTTTCCTGTGTGTGTCCCTACCTATCCCCTTGCGTCAGACAAGGTACGTGAGTGTTGCGGCTCGCGTGACATGAACTTGACTTTCATCCTTACTCATCATGGGAACCTTCTGGCCTTGCAGCTGCCATTTTTTCCTTTTTTGGTTCTTAGCCAATATTTCTCTAGAAACCAGTCTTGTAGCTGGGCGATGCTTGGTTATTGAATGTGACAATTAAAGTGAAAGGTGGCTGTGTCCCTTTTCTAGTGGAGGAAGGAATTGTGAACCGAATACTTCTGCTTATCAGCACCATCACCAGGCTTAGTTCTTTTGCCCATTCAGAAGCTGGCACAGTCCTGACGGGAGGAAAACTAGAAAAAATCTGTTGCCACCTGCTTTTCCCCGCTTTATTTCAGAAACTTTTTTCTGCTTTGTGAATGTATAGAAAAAAAGATTTCTTTAAGGAGGAAAGAAAGAGGGAGAGGGTTGTCCAGGGGAGAGGAGGAAAGAAGAAAAGCGGAGATGGTGTTGGATAAGAGGTGCAGTGGGGCTCGGCGCTATGAAAGAAGCCTGGCTGGGTGTGGTGGTTCATACCTGTAATCCCAGCAATTTTGGAGGCCAAGGCAGGAGGATTGCTTGAGCCCAAGAGTTCAAGACCAGCCTAGGAAACATAGCAAGACATCACCTCTAAAAAAAAAAAAAATTAGCTGGGCATGGTGCTGCATGCCTGTAGTCTCAGCTACTTGGGAGGCTGAGGTGGAAGGATTGTCTGAGCCCAGGAGGGGTGGGCTGTGGTGAGCAATGACTGTGCCACTGCATTCCAGCCTGAGCGACAGAGTGAGACCCCAACTCAAGTAAAAAAGAAAGTGTGTGATGTGAGCCTGCCTCACAGAGACCAAGTTGTAGAAGTGACTATTAAGGCAACCGGCCAACGTCAGCATCTTGGAATATTGGAAATTTGCAATATGCATGCAGTACCTTCTCTGACATTGAGACAGAGGCATTTCCTCTTTCTGTTCCCCACCTCCTGAAGTACCATTTATCTTACCCTCCACCTGTTGACAGCTGAAGATGACATCTTTAGGATGCAGCCGAAGACATGACATCTTCAGAAAGTCTTCCCTGGCAACTCAATCTCTCTTTCTGCCATAAAATCCTGTGCTGCTGAATCTCTACACCACAAGTATAATGTTGGCTTATGCTATAGCATGGCTTCTACCATCATCAGTGATACCATCAGATAATGTCTACCTATAGGCACGATCTGAGCTTCCTAGCCTGGCACAGTGTAGTGTAGTAGTTAAGACCACTGACTCTGGTGCCAGACTGTGCAGGTTCAAATCCCAGCTCTCCCAATTCTCTGTGAGACTTGAATAATTACTAAAGTATAGACAGGATAAAAGAAACAGTAGTTGCAAGAGTGGGCCTTATTGTAATGGTCAGGATAGTGGGATGTGGAAGCAAGGTAGAATCTCATTAAGGAAAGAGAACATCATCAATAGTGTTGATTTGGAGTGGAAGAAGCAGCTTGACCACTTTACTTTTCAAACGTCAGTTTGCGTAAGATGATCTATTTAACTATATAGAACCTTGAGGTCAGAGATGCGTATGGTGATTCTTAAACAAACCTTTTAACTCTGTAGCAGGGCAGCTTAGGTGATATGGCTCTCCACTGCCACCAGGTGACAGTATACTTAAAATGCAGGGACCTAACCAGGAAGCAGAGATTAACTCAAGTGCTGAAATTGAAGTGTCAGTAGTATTGTTGACAGTTCAGTCAGTCCTTTGAGGATGTTACCCCCTTCCTGTTTTCCAGATTCTTGAGCGTCACTTTGGTCTTCCTCTCTAAGAGCCAGCGGTTCCTTCGGGTGGGCCTGGCCGTGCCAATCCTTAGCACAGTGGCAGCCCTGAGGAAGATGGTGGCAGATGAAGGAGGCGTCCCTGCAGATGAGGTGTGTTGGGATTGCACTGGGGCCTGGTCATTGGTTGACAGAATGCTAACTGAGCCAGCTAGCTGTCTAGGCTATGTAGGCCAATTTGTGGATGACTCCAGCATGACTCATGGGTTTCGGTTTGATCAATAGTGTCTGGTGTCTGTGATGACTGGGCCTTGACTTTCCCTGCATTTACATAGAATGGCCAGAAAAGGACACCTGTGCCTTCCAAAAAGGAGATGATGATTATGACCATAATAATTCCAGCAATAGGCCAAGCTCAGTGGCTCAGCCTGTAATCCCAGCACTTTGGGAGGCTGAGGCGAGTGGATTGCCTGAGCCCACAGGCTCGAGACCGGTCTGGGCAACTTGGTGAGACCTCATCTCTACTATAAATAAAAAAAATTAGCTGGGCATGGTAGTGCACGCCTGTGGTTCCAGCTGCTTGGAAGGCTGAGGCAGAAGGATCGTTGGAGCACAGCAGGTTGATGCTGGGGTGGCCGTGAGTATGCCACTGCACTCTACCCTGGGCAACTAAAAATAATAATAATTCCAACAATAGCTAACCCTCAGTAGTGCTTACTAACTGCCGGGTACAGTTCTATGAGCTTTGTAATTGTAGCTGATTTCATCACAGTCATCTTGTGAAGTAGAAATAATTATCCTCATTTTACCAATGAGGAAAATAAATCCTGAGAGGTTAAGTGATTTACCCAACATCACACAGCTAGTAAGTGGTGGAGCCGGGATTTGATTTCAAATGTGATGGTTTGATTTCATAGCTTAGTCATTATTCTACATATTCACTTCTGGGAATACAAACCAGGATACTGGACAGACACTAAATGAAACATGAGGAACTGCCGAGGAAACCAAGGATGTGTGACATAAGAGAGGTGATATGGGGGAAGGTGGAATGGCTGTTTCCTACTTTTTTTTTTTTAAAGGAGTCTTGGTAAAAGAAGTAGATTCACATTACCTGAAGCGGTCCCATGAAAGGTAGGGAGGAGGTGATGGTGGTGCAAAGTCATTGGCAGGTTGGGAGGGGCTCCACCTGTTCTAATTGTGATTCAGCAACTCTAGCTTTCGTGATTGGTTCTCTGTTTCCTTAACTGTAAAATGGAAAATTCACACTTCCTTGACTACCTCATGGGATTTTTTTCAAACCATAAAAAAGTTTTCAAACCTTTTTGTTAGGTATACCACGTGTACACTAAAGTACACATATCTTAAGGTGGTGGTTTGTTGACCTTTTACATATGTCTGTATCCATATAACTATCTTGGTTACTGAGCCTCTGTCACCCCAGTTGCAGCAGTAGCAATAGTTATTATTATAGTTTTATAGAGGCTTCTTCCTGTCCTATGTAGTCAATCCTTCTGACCTCTAGCACTACCTTGTAGGATGTTTATGATGATCTCAAATGAGAGAAAATGTGTGTACCTTGCTTTGTAAGCTCTAGAGTGCTCTATAGGGGCCTACAGAGAAAGAGAGCGAGAGAAAGAGAAGGACAGCGGGTAAGAGTCTTGGGGGGAAAATGACACTAAAAAAGATCAAAAGGGGGAAATCTGAGACTGAGATAATTTGAATTATTAAGGACATAAAAGGACTGTCAGGAATTTGAATGGGTGATGTATTTGTTCCTGGAGCTAGGAATCACTTGGGATGTTAGTGAAGGGTGGGCATTTTTACTAGAACTTAGAATCTATTTTGATGTTTTGTTTAACTGGCAAGTTTATTCCACTTCTATTATCTATGATTGTGGATATATTTGAATTTATTTATGTCATTTTATTTTATACTTTTTACTTACCCTTTTTAAAAAATGTATTTCCTTTTTTTCTGGTCCCCCTTCCCCTTTACTGCTTCTTTTGGACTGAGCAGCTTTTCTTTATTCTATCTCTTCTGTTTTGGGACATATGTATTATATTTCTGTTTCTTTAATGGTTTTTATTTAAATGCTGACATGCATAATTAACAAAGTCTGATGGTAGTCTTCCCAAACAGCACAAAGAGCTTGGTATGCTTTAGTTTCTCTTATGCCTTTTTGATTTAGATATTGTTGATGGATGGATATTGTTGTCCAGTATTTTAATCCCTTTCCCCATCTTCCCCAGTTGTACTAGTAGTAATAGTTATTATTATAGTTTTATATCATCAATCAATATTTACATTGATCAATGTTTACTGTTTTCTTTGGTTCATCATTTCTTTTTACATCTCAAATTTTTTTTTCTGATTCAGTTAAAAAAAAATCAAGATCTCAGACTGGGTGTGGTGGCTTATGCCTGTAATCCCAGCACTTTAGGAGGCTCAGGTGGGAGGATTGCTTGAGGTCAGGGGTTTGAGACCAGCCTGGGCAACAGAGGGAGACTTTGCCTCTATTTAAAAATAAAGAAAAGAAATGAAGGTTTTTTTTGAAAGCAGGATTGACTGAGAGGACAGAAAAGCTTCCACAGTGGGAGGGGACCCAAGGGGCTTGCCTAAGATATTTTATACATGTATCTTTTGTAAGAGAACTTTCTATCCAGTGTACCATGAATGGGTTATGTACGCTGAGATATGATTTCTTCAGCCCTTGAAGTAGAAGAGTTGGATCTAGGGCAGCCAGGACCCCCCTGCCCCAAGCCAGTCACCTCTCTCCTCCACTATAAAACCATCTCCTGTTTACCTCAATGTTCCATAAAACTATATGTATATGTATGACAAAATGTGAAAAAGATTGATAACTCTATTTAGAAGTTCTTTCAATTGAGCTCTGTTAGTGGTAAATACTAATTTTTTTTGTTTACCTGAAGAGGGCTTTATTTTATTCTCAGTCTTCCATGATAGTTTAGCTAGGTATAAAACTTTAGATTTTCAATTTTCTTTTTTGTTGCAGTTGAGATATCTGTGATCAATCTAATTGTTATACTTGCTGTGTTTCACTACTAAAAATATGTAACCACTTGGAAGGAAAGGGTAAAAAGGAGTTTTAAAACTATCAGTCATTTTTAAAGTTCTTATCTGTTCAGTTGTCTTTGAGAAATCAGAGAGAAAATGATCCTTCTCATTCTAGGTTATCTTGGTTGAACTGTATCCCAATGGATTCCAGCGGTCTTTCTTTGATGAAGAGGACCTGAATACCATTACAGAGGGAGATAATGTGTATGCCTTCCAAGTCCCTCCGTCACCAGGTCAAGGGACACTCTCAGGTACAATAGTGCTTTATATAATTTTACTTGGATGTTATGAGTTATAGATTTGAGGATACTCTTTGGGTGTTAAGGCATAAAACATCTAGTTTTAGCACTTGGAATTTTCAGGCTTATTTTCCCTGATATTTAGTGTACAGATGTTTAATATTAAAAATTATTCAGCTAGTGACCAGGCACAGTGGCTCATGCCTGTAATCACAGCACTCTGGAAGTCTGAGGTAGAAGGATTGCTTGAGTCCAGAAGTTTGAGACCAACCTGCGCAACATAACGAGACCTCATTTCTACAAAAAAAAGTTTTAAAAATTAGCCCTGTAGTCCCAGCTACTTGGGAGGCTGAGATAAGAGGATTACCTGAGCCCAGGAGGTCGAGGCTGCAGTGAGCAGTAATCATGCCACAACACTGTATTCCAGCCTGGGTGACATAGTGAGACCTTGTCTCAAAAAAAAAAAAAGAAAGAAAGAAAGATAGAAATTATGTAGCTAGTACAAAGATTCCAAAATCCTTAGTATTAGAATCACATGGAAGGCTTATGAAAGCAGATTTCTGGGCTCCACCCACAGAATTTATGATTCAGTGGGCCTAGGGTGGGGACTGTGAGTGTGCATGTCTAACAAGTTTCCAGATGATGCTGATGCTGCTGGCCTTGGGTACCACAGTTTTCAGTACAGATGTGGGGGTAATCTGTCTTCAGGTCTCTTACAGTTCAAGGTCTGTGTTTGAAGTAAAATTTCTTCAAATTTGAGAAGTAGATGGACAAAGAGATTACTAAATGACTTTTAAAAATTCCACTTCCTAATGCTTGTTTTTCCTAAACCCTAGACTGGCTAAGATGGTCAATTCCTATCAGTCTTTTATTTGTAGGTCAGCATACATTTTATTCCAATTAGCCAGTCAAGAAGGCCCATGCTTAAAGAATCCTGCACCAGTGTTACAATATACCCTAGATGAATCCTGTGCCCTGACCCCATATCCTCAGCCAGCCTTGGTAGCAGGCTTTGGGAACCGGATGTTTGTGGTTCTCAGCATTGACGAGACTCTGGACACTGGAATCTGGATCGAGACATTGACTGATGCTGACAATGTTATAATCCAGTGAAACAAGTCCTCATTTCAAATTCAATCACGGGTGACACATCTTTTCCTTGAAAGTCAAAATTTCAAAACTGAGTGGTGCTGGAAGATAGTCCAATTCGGTCTACTTCCCCAGTGATAAAGAGTCTCACCTTCTCTGTGTACTTCTTATGTTGGCTTTCTAAGAGAGTGGCTACTCGGTGCTCTTTGATGAAAGCATAAAACCAACCAAAATTATTTTGGAGTATTTTTCAAGATTGCTTCCCAAAGCATTAATTAAATTTTTGTTCCTCTTTTAAAGTATTGGCTGAACACCACAGCAGATTCACTACTGTGTTGATGTTGTTTGTGTGCCGGGTGTCTGATGGTGCAAGTACCAGGAACGTTCTTACCTCCTCCCCTAAAGTCCTTTAGTGTTCTCCCACTGATGGTTAATAGATGCCCAAAGAGAAAGAGAAGCCTAAGTTCTGACCCAATGAGGCAGCTCCTTTAGGAATACAAACACATGTCATTCTCTTTCCTCCAGCTCATCCATCGGGCCTGTCGGTCTCCCCACTCTTGGCTGCCCGTGAGAGTCAGCGATTCTCTCTCTCTCTCCACAGTGAGAACAAGGTGCTAATCCTCTTCTGTAACTTGGTGGGGTCAGGGCAGCAGGCTAGCAGGTATGTTTAACTTTGTCCTTTTTCATGTGATGTCTGAGATTTGTAGACTTATACTTGGGATTTTGTTTAGAATGAAATTAAATATCTATTTCCAGGTTTATGAACTGGGAGTAGAGAATGGGTACTTTCTGATCAAGAGAACTGGAAATAAGTGTCTTAAGCAGATGGCTAAAATCATTCTTAATCATTAAACATCAGAAGCTTTCTTGTCCATTGGAGAAACAATTATTATTGCCCTCACCACTGTTATTTTATGTTATGGTTGTAAGACCTAGGCGATGCAGTGCTCAGAGAAACTGGCTATAAGAAAAGAGGAGATAAAATTACCACAATTGGTAGATTATTTGGTCGTCTGTCCAGAAAAAGCAAGAACTGGAAAGTGATTAGAACTAATGAAAGGATTCAGGAAAGTGACTGTATATTTTGTATATAACAAATATACAAAAACAGATAGCTTTCTTATATAGTCCAAATAAAGTGTTTGAAAGATATAATTACATTAAGAGATATAAGAGGATAAAATGTTTCTAAAATGTGTCTGGAATAATAAACTGATAAGGATAACCAGAAAATATTGGGAAAGGATAAAAGAGGAAGAGGGGTTCTATTAAAACACAATAAAGCCAGGTGTGGTGGTTCATGCCTGTAATCCCAGCACTTTGGGAGGTGGAGGCGAGAGGACTGCCTGAGCCCAGGGATCCTAGAACAGCCTGGGCAACTTGGCAAGACCTCATCTCTACAATAAATCAAAGAATTAGCTGAGCATGGTGGTGCATGCTTGTGGTTCCAGCTACTTGAAAGGCTGAGGTGGAAGGATTGCCTAAGCCCAGCAGGTCGAGGCTGTGGTGGCCATGAGTGTGCCACCACATTCCAGCCTGGGTGACAGAATGAGACACCTACTCACAAAAAACCAAACAAACCAGAATAAAGTTTTAATTTTTTATGATGTGGGCAGAATAATATACAATTAAATCAATGAAACAGAATAGACTAAATATCTATAAGTATTTATTAGGTTATAAAAATGGTATATTTCATATTACTAGAGAGTGAATGAATTATTCACCAAGACTGGGCTAATTGATTTCTTTCTTTTTATTTTAAATAGTCAATCTTTTACTCCAGTCACAAATTCATATGTATACATTTCAGATTGACTAGAGAAGTAACTGCTTAAACCAAAAGCAAATTTGAAAGGCAAAGGACAAAAGAGGAAAAATATTTATGTCATGTGGGAAGTGAAGGATTTATATACATCATATAAATCCTAGCTCTTAAATTGATAAGACAAATACTCTTGCTGAAATGAACTGCAGAGATGAAATAGAAGCATGGGTCAAAAATATTCAGCATCATTAGTAGTCGAACGCATTCTGATTGCAACAGCAAGATACTATTCTTAATCTTTCAGTTTGTTAAAATAATTTTTAGAAATTGATAATACTTATTCTAGGCCAGAGTCCAGCAGGTCAGGTTAATTGGCATGGCTTTTTTCTGGAGGGCAGTTTGGGAATAAATAACTTTGATCTTGCCTTTCTACTTCTGGAACTTTATCTTAAAGGAACAATTAGTCATGTGCACCCAAAGCTTGTGAACAAGGATATATCTCGTTCCTGGGACTGCCTCATACTACAGAATTAGTTAAAGAAACTGGTCTGCCCATATAACAACAGTTTCACATTCTTACCCCATTGGCTCTTCACACAACCTGCAGAGTGGCCAGGGAGCAGTGAGTGACCAATGATTTGTCCAGGGATACCCATGGCAGAACTGGGACCAACAGTCACAGGCTCATCCAGTGTTCTGTGCACTACAGGCCCATGGCTATGTGCTCATTCACTTGAGATATGAAAAACATTCCCAGTTAGGAGAATATTCCTGACATGCAAAACCAACAATCATGCCATCTGGATGTATCTCTATGTTGGATTCCTCTGGCTCCTGTGCCCTCTTACTCTGATTCCTGCTTTAGGAAAACAGCCAGCTGGTCATTTGGAGCAATCTGTTGACATCGCAGTGTCTCTCTGGCTTTACATCTCTGGGCCTCTATTTACATCGCAATGCCTTTGTTTGTAAAGAGGTCCTCTGATTGACAAATTTGTATCGTGCTTGGCTGTTTTAAAAGTTTATATTATTTTTAATTGACATGTAATAATTGTACATATTTATGGGGCACAGAGTGATATTTTGATAAATGTATACCACGTGTAATGATCCAATCAGGGTAATCGGCATATCCGTCACCTTAAACATCTATCATTTTGTGTTGGGAAGATTCAAAATCCCTCTTCTAGTTATGTGAAAACACACAATAAATTGTTAACTATAGTCACCATACAGTGCTATCAAACACTAGGACTTAGTCCTCCTGAGTAGCTGTGACTTTGCATTCTTCAACCAACCTCTTTCTATCCCCCTTTCCTCCCCTCCTCTCTTACCAGCATCTCAGAGCCACTGTTCTACCCTCTGCTCCTATGAGGTCACCTTTTTTAGCTCCCACATATGAGTGGGAACATTCACTATCTTTCTGTGCCTGTCTTATTTCATTTAACATAATGTCTTCCAGGCTCATCCTGGAAGGCTCATCCATTTTGTCTCAAATGACAGAAATTTGTTATTTTTAAAAATTTTATGGCTGGATAGTATTCCATTGTATATCACATTTTCTCTATCTGCCCACCAGTATATGCACACTTAGGTTGATTCCATATTTTTGCTATGGTGAATAGTGCTGTGATAAACGTGGGAGTGAAGATATCTCTGATGTAACTGATCTACTTTCCTTTGGATGAACACCCAATAGTGGGATTGCTGGATCATATGGTAGTTCTATTTTTAGTTTTTTGAGAAACCTTCACACTGTTTTCCATAACAGCTGTGCTAATTTACATTCCCATCAACGGTGTATAAGAGTTCCCTTTTCTCCGTATTCTTGCCAACACTAATTTTTGTTTTTTTGATAATAGCCATTCTAATTAGAGTGAGATGGTATCGCATTGTGATTATGATTTGTGTTCCCCTGATGATTAGTGATGTTGAACAATTTTTAATATGCCTGTTGGCCGTTTGAATGTGTTCTTTTGAGAAATGTCTATTCAGATCCTGTGCCCACTTTTTTTTTTTTTTTTTTTCTTTTTTTAGTTGGAGTCTCACTCTGTCACCCAGGCTGGAGTGCAGTAGCACGCTCACGGCCACCCCAGCCTTGACTGGCTGGGCTTAGGCAATCCTTCTGCCTCATGAGGCCTTCCAAGTAGCTGGAACTATAGGCACGCGCTGTCATGCCCGGCTAGTTTTTTTTGCTTTATTGTGGAAATGAGGTCTCGCCAAGTTGCCCAGGCTGGTTTCGAACCCATGGGCTCAGGCAGTTCTCTCACGATGGCCTCCCAAAGAGCTGGGATTACAGGCTTGAGCCACTGCTCCTGGCCTTATGCCCACTTTTAAATAGGGTTTCTTTTTTAACTGTTGGATTGTTGTGCTTGACTTAATTCTTCACTTACTCGAATGAGAGGAAACTATAGTAGAGCAACTGCTCATTACTGTTGGGTGTTGTTGGTTTTTTCTTTGCTAGAATAAGCAGATTTTCTTGGATTTTCAGGTTTGGGCCACCTTTCCTTATAAGGGAAGACAGAGCCATTTCCTGGGCCCAGCTCCAGCAGTCTGTCCTCAGTAAGGTCCGCTATCTCATGAAGAGTGAGGCCCCCGTACAGGTCAGTATGTCTTTGTTCTTTGGGAGGTGGTAGAACCCAGGGGTAGCTTAGGAGAGAAGAGAATTTGCGATTAATGAAAGTTCTCTTACTGCTTAACAAAACAACTTTGATTTATGTGCAAGAAAGTAACCATTTTATAGCCCGTGGTGTTTTACTCTGTGGCATCACAAAATAGTTTTTATGGATAGAGGTTTTTCCTGCTAAAGCTTTCAAAACACTATTGGAATAAATAATGGCATTAACATTGGTGTTCTCAATTTTGTATATTTATGGCTTACCATAGGTTTTCCTAGAGGATAGGCATATTGTAATAAATTATAACTATGTGTTTGCATCAAACATTTCAAGGAATTTGAGATATAATTTCTTTGGAAACTTTTTAAATGGATAATCGTGTCCAATATGAAAATCTAGATATTAAAGAATTTTGTCTGTTTTTTTTTAAAAACTGAGATAAAACCTCAAAGGATAACAATGTTTTACCTTGTTTGCTGATTTATTCTCAGATTGATAGTTTCCAAACAAAAACAACACATTTAAAAATCTTTTTTTTTTAATCTCCTATAATATCAGAAACGATTCAGATGGTTACTTGACACAGAATATGTTGAAATTTTAGGGACAGGTCAGCAGCATCAGATTCTTGTTTTCTCCTAACTATTCTCATAGAGCTTTTCATTTGGGGAACATACCAAACTTATCTCAGAGATAATTACTCATGATTCATGTGCCTTCCAGCTTAGGAAAAAAACATATGTTTGATTTAGGATTTATACCAAATATTACTTTGTTAAAGACCTTCACTACATTTGTACCAACTTTTATCTCTGAAGAATTTTATTCAGTTTACTACAGAGTAGATCTGCCAAAGTGCCTAAATTAGAAACCCTAACATCTCTCCAAGTAGGTCAGCATATCTAGCGATAGTTTTAGCCTTCCCCAGACCTTGGGCTACTGATGGTTGAAGTGGATGAAGCTGCTTTTATGTGAACATTTAACTTAGCTGTCCTTGTTCTCCACTTACTCATACACCTATACTTTTGCCTCCACTCCCCTGCAGTCATTTTAGTTTTAGAAACTGTTCAAGCAATCCATGGGGCCAGCAAAATCCTAATAACAGGCAGCCTCCAATTCGGCCGTGGATGCTTTCCCACAGATTCATTGGTAGACGTGTGTGGTTGGGCATGATTTTCTGTAGGAATAATGTATTCTAAATGGTTGCAAGGGTCCCAGGCCATAATTCTTTTACTACTATATTAATTACCGGCTCAATATAACAATAATTTGGAAAGAGTTTAGGATTCTCAACTTTGAGCTGAAGAGATTAAATGTCATGAACATGTATTGAAGGTTTGAAAATGAATCTCCCTAGCCAAGAACAGAGGACAGGAAAAGGTTTCTTACCAATTTGCTGGACAGAATTAATTTGTATGTATCATGAAAAAAAGAGCCATCATTAACAAAACATTTTTATGGCACTTTGTAAGCTTGGGTGTGTGAGGCCAGAACTGTTTCCGTGTGTGCAGGCATGGCAGGCTACCTCCATGTAGATGATGGTGCAGATGGGGACTCTTGCCGTCCAAGAGCAAGGCTCCACTGGGGTGAGAGAGGAAAAATAGCTTTCTCCTCCAGATTCAAATTAGCATTCTCCTTAGGAAGAACACCCTTCTGTGACCAAGCCTGAATCAAAGCCCCAGCCAATGATTTTCTCTTTGTTGACACCACAGATTGTAATTATAATTCATTTAGACATACAAGCTTCATACTCAAGACCCTCTACAGCCAGGTTTTGGGGTACCTTCCATCCTCGTGTCCTCTTGCTCCCTGCGCACATCAGCTGTCATGGTCTGAGGGGTTGACTTACACCTCTCTACATCTGTTTTGGATCACTCTTTCTTCCCATATGTTGTTCTTCTTTCCTGGAATTATGTTTCTTTCCTCTCCTTCCTGTCATAATTCGGCTTCTATTTTATTAAAAATTTTAAAAGATATCTGCCTTTTAATTTTGTCCGTTTGGAAGAAAAAAATTTCTAGTTGTAACCAAGGTCACCGGTGACCAATTTTAGAACTATATTTCTTTTATTTGAATGAAGACTCCATGAATTTTGGGGGGATAAAGATATATATCATTTATTTATTTTAACCATTCATAAGTATATATTAATTATGTTCACAGTGTTGTGTAACATTACTACTATCTTTACCCCCAGCTTTTTCATCATCCCCCAACAAAAACTTTATACCCCTTAAACAACAGTTCCCCGTTCTCTCCTCTCCCAGTTCCTGGTAACCACCATTCTACTTTCTGTCTCTATGAAATTGCCTGTTCTAGATATCTCATATAACTAGAATTATACAGTATTTATCCTTTTGTGTCTGGCTTATTTCACTAAGCTTCTTATTTTCAAGGTTCATCCACGTTGTAGCATTTGTCAGAATTTCCTTCATTTTTAAGGCTGCATAAAATTCCATTTTGTGTTTATACCAAATTTTGTTTATCCATTCATCTGCTGACGGGCAACTGGGTTATTTCTTCCTTTTGACTATTGTGAGTAGTGATGCTGTGAACATGGGTATACAGATATCTCTATGAGACCCTCCTCTCAATTCTTTTGGGAATATACCTAGGAGGAGAATTAATGGATTATATGGTAGTTCTACATTTAACCCTTTGACAAACTGCCAAACTGTTTTCTATAGCAGCTGTACCATTTTATCTTTCCACCGCTATGCACAGGGTTCCAGCTTCTGTACCTCTTTGCCAACACTTACTATTTTCCATTTTAAAAATTTTAATTTTTTAAAATTATAGCCATCCTAATGAGTGTTAGGTGGTGCTTCTTTGAGGTCTTGATTTGCATTTCCCTAATGACTAATGATATTGACCAACTTTTCATGTGCCTGTTGGCCATCTGTATATCTTCGGAGAAAGATTCAGGTATTCAAGTCCTTTGCCCTTTTTTTTTTTTTTTTTTTTCCTTTTGGAGACAGGGTGTTGCTCTATCACCCAGGCTAGGGTGCCGTGGTACTGAAGCCTCTCTCTCCTGAGATCAAGGGATTTTTCCACCCATAGTCACCTGAGTAGCTGGGACTATAGGCATGCATTACCACGCCTGGCTAATTTTTAATTTTTTTTTTAATAGAGACAAGGTCTTACTATGTTGCCTAAGCTGTTTGCTCGTTTTTGAATTTGGTTATTTGTTCCACTGAATTTTTTTTTTTTTTTTTTGAGTTGGAGTCTCACTCTGTTGCCCAGGCTGGAGTGTAGTGGCACACTCACAACCACCCCAGTGTCAACCTGCTGGGTTCCAGTGATCCTTCCACCTCAGCCTTCCAAGTAGTTGGAACCACAGGCATGTGCAACCACGCCCGGCTAATTTTTGATTTATTGTAGAGACAAGGTCTTGCAAAGTTCCCCAGGCTGGTCTTGAACCCATGGGCTCAGACAATCCACTCACCTCGGCTTCTCAAAGTGCTGGGATTTCAGGCTGAGCCACTGAGCCCAGCCCCATTGAATTTTTTAAGAGGCATCTTCAATTTAAACATATAAGTGATTGTAAGACTCACTTCAATTTCAGAAATGTTAGAATATGATAAAATGTGTATCTTAGATAAAAACTAAGATGGTATTTTCTTATGTGGCTTATTTAAAAATGTATAAATATTTATTTTGCATGTGGTATGTAAAATATACATTAACTGTTTTTAAACAATTGTCTCATGGTGGTGATGATAAGCATCTTAATAAAGTAGGTAAAATTTCTTATAAATAATTAATTAACATAATAGATTTATTTTCCATTAAATATACCATTATCTGTTTCAGCTAGACATTTGTTATTTAAATACACTGCATTCATTTTTGGAGGAAGATTTAATGTCTTAAAACAGTGTTAGATCACTACATTAAAAGGTCTAGTGTGAATCTTTGGAAAGAAATGAAGGCTTTATCTTTCAATTTTGAATGCCAATTACTAAGGAAATATTCAAAATATACTATAAAAAATATTACACATTAAAATTTATGTGCCACTCAAGAGTCTAATGTAAATCAGCCTAGGGACTACATGCTGATCCATCTCTGTTTTTTTTTTCTCAACAGAACCTGGGGTCTCTGTTCTCCATCCGGGTTGTGGGACTCTCCCTGGCCTGCAGTTACTTATCCCCTCAGGACAGTCGGCCTCTCTGTCACTGGGCAGTTGACAGGTAAGGGAAGGGTCCAGGTTCAGTAAGAGAATGAAAGCTTTCTCATTTGACTAGATACTAGGCTGTGTATCAATAAAATTGCTTACAATATTAGCTGTTCTTGATCACTTACCCACAGCACCAGCCACTGTGTCAGGTTCTTGGGTACATTCTGTCCTTTGAACCCTTATGTTTAGAGAGGTACTATTATGACCACTTCAAAGATGAGGGGACACTGAGGTTCTCAGAGGTTAGTTAACTTGCTCACATTTAACTAGTTAATGGTCAAGTTCGGATTTGGACCCAGGTTGGTCTTGCTAGAAAACCCAAATTTATCCCATTACATCATGCTCCTGAATTTAAGGAACGTCTCCTTAGGGTAGGTGGAATTCTACCACGGAATTATTAGCCCTGCACTAAAAGATCGTGCACTACAGCTGAGAGTTAAAGCCAGTATGACCCTGTGTCTGGTGCTTTTGACTTCCTGATTTTCCACGTGCCTGCCTTGATAGCCTTCCTCTGCCTGCAGCTTTGCAAAGCAATCAGAAGGGCCAGTGCTGCATCTACCAGTCAGTTTTGCTCTATAAATTATTAATTGTCTGGCACAGGCCCACGCTTCTCAGTAAGGCCCTCTGATTTTCTTACTTGTCACCCAAAGCTGACTGAATCCATAATGTAGAGATGGGCCTCTCCCTTTCTAAAGAGACCAGGAGCCAGGTTGGGGGCAATCCAGAGGGTTCTCTTACCTACACCTCATCCACATCCTTTTTGGTGAGTAGATGCTTTACAGAGTTAGAGAGGCAGGAGAAATGTCAGCCAGGGCTGCTTGGGTCTGACGGGAAGAAGGGCCCCTTCCTGGCACTCGGCCTTAGAGATGAGGACCATGATACTTAAAGTGAGTCGCAGACTGGTGCCAGTCTACAAGCTGATTGTCCCCAGGCCATGACAAGAACTTGAGAGGAAACATTTAAAGATACTAAAGCAATATGACCGAGCAATTTAAAATATATTGAATTTGAATACAATAATTTATTTAAAGAATGGAACTTGTATGTCTCTTCCCACCCCCATTATATTTTGTATTATTTTATTATTTTTATTTGTATGTTATGTTTTTTTAAATGACAGTTTTGATCTGAAATGATTTGGAAACGAACTGACTACATGGTCTTTCGCCACAGGTAGTTTGAGAAGCACTGGTGCAGAGTACAGTTGCATGGCAGATTGCCCACCCTAAAGAATACCCTCCCTTCAGGCCACGTCCTTCCTGGCCCTCACTTTCCATGTCACTGCAGTCTGGCCCCTGCCTACTGTCCCTAAGCCCAGTCCTAACTCTAGCCCTGCAGGTACAGCTCCCCTCAGTATCTGACATCCTCAATCCCTTGCCTCCTTCGCAGGGCCTCCATCCAGCCTCTGATCTGCCTATCTCAACACCTCCTTGTTCTCCTTGACATTTCTGTGATAAAATACATATAACATAAAGTGGACCACTTTCACCGTTTTTAAGAGTACAGCCCAAGGGAACTGGTGCATCCCAGCCCCTGGCAACCACCATTCTACCATCTTTCTCTATTAATTTGACTTCTCTAGATGTCTCGTGTAAGTGGAATCATAAAGTATTTACCCTTCTGTGCCTGGCTTATTTCACTAAACATCATGTTTTCAAGGTTATCCATATTGTAACATGTGTCAGAATTTCTTTCTTTTTTAAGGCAGACTAATATTCCACTATATGTATATGCCACCTAGAAATATGCCTCCTAGAATTTTTTTTTTATCTCCTTGAAGTGTTCCTCTTCCTCTTTGGGGCCCTCAAATGTTGTCAGGTTTCAGCATTCCAGCCTTGGCCCTCTGCTCTCTCCCTGTGCTCCATCCCTGGGTGATGCTACTCTTGGTTTTATCTGCCACCTTTAGGTCAAGGTCTTTGGGAACCATGTCTCCAGCCCAGATTCTTCTCTGGGATGCAGACCTGCCTATCCTACTTAAATGTCTCCTAGACACTGGAAACTAAATGCTTGCCAGCCTGAACTCTTTTTGCTTAACCCTTTCCTCTTCCTGTCTTTGTGCCTAAATGGTGAACCCCCATCTACTCAGGAACTCAGCTAGGCATCATCCCTGATTCCTCCTTCGCACTTTCTCCTAATATTCATTCCATTATCAGGTCTTGTCTGGTGCTTCCTTGGATCTCTCCCCTCCTCTCCACGTTGACCACCATTGCCCAAGTTCATGCCCTTATTGCCTCTTACCTGGATCACTTCTGTTTGACTTTCCTGCATCCATCTGCTTTCCTACCTGTCTGTTATAAATCCTTGGTGGCCTCCCAGTCCCCACAGGATAAAGTCCACACTTCTACAAAGCCCTCCCTCTCCCCATGTGGCCTGCCACTCATGGTGCCTTGGCTATTCCAGCACACACCCTACCCCCTACCTGCTGAGCCCTCTGCCTGTGTGATCCTTTCCCCCTCTCCATTTCCCTGACTAACTGGTCATTTGTCCTCCAGAGCAGCCTGGGTGTGCTTCCTCTGAGTCCCTATACACTCTGGGTGCGCTATGGTGATCTTTTGTGGGCTTCTCCCATTAGCTTCTGAGCTCCTTCAGAGTGGAGATTGTTACTACATACATCTACGTACATGGCTTGGAGTAGCATCCTGCCATAAACATCAAGTAATGCCCACTTTCCTGTTGGAATCAGCGCTGTGATCGAGGAGATGATCTCACCTTCTCTCAGATTGATTATTTCCACATCAAGAGAGATCTTCAGGCTATAACTGCACCTCTACCTTTTTTATGGTCTGAGGAGTTGGAGCATGAAGATACCAGTTCTCCTTTTCCACTCCCACATTTAGATTCTAGTTGAAAAGCAGGCTGTGGATTGTGGCACAAAGAGGTGGCAGTTTTAGGTAGGATGCATCTCCTCCTTTGGAAGGAGGGAGGGAGAAGAAGGAGGCAGCAACATGCTCACGGTTTGTTTCTCCCGAATCCTCAGAAAGATGAGGAGGGGTGATCAGTGTCGTGACCCAGCAGGGCTCACTGAGCTGGGAGGACTTCTCCAGAGTATGCCTTGTTCCTTTGCCCTGCTGGCTATGGCTCATGCAGGAAGGTCACCTGTCCATGCTGGTCCACAGGACCTTGTGCCTTCTACAAGCTCATAGACTTTTATTGAATCATCTTGGTGACAGTTTGAGACTCTTCTGACATCCCTCCTTTCTTCTTGCAACAAAATCTAAACACTCTTTAGGGTGCAGACATTGCCATTGCTTGTATTATTCCCAGTGGTCTCTGGAAAAAACTTCATGTCCCCTACTTTGCTTCCATCCTGTCTCTTCTGCATTACGGCTAGCCAGCTTTTTCTTTTCTTTTCTTTTCCTTTTTGAGTCAGGGTTTCATTCTGTCTCCCAGGCTGGAGTGCAGTGGCTTGTTCATGGCTTACTGCGTCCTTGACCTCCTGAGCTCAGACAATCCTTCCACCTCAGCCTCCCGAGTAGCTGGGACCACAGGCATGTGCCACCATGTCCAGCTAATTTTCTGATTTTTTTTGTAGAGATAGAGTCTCACTATGTTGTCAAGCTGGTCTCAAAACCCTGGACTCAAGCAATCCTCTGCCTAGCCTCCCAAAGTGCTGGGATTGCAGGTGTGAGCAACTGTGCCCAGCTCAGCCTTTTCTGAAATAATGCTGAGCCCAAGCAGTTGGCAAGAGCTGTCGGTTGGCTTACATTGAGATTTTCCATGTGTTGGAGGGTTTGGCAGAAGATTTCTGAGGCTGTGGAGGCAGACTTGAGGGTGCTCCTTCTGCATTGTGGTGGGGGGAAGTTAGCTGCTCTCTTTGGGCTTCATTTTATTGGGTGTCTGTGTAGGACAGTCAGATGGAATTTTCCTGCAGACATTGTTGGAAGGTAGCTAGGGCTACACTGGGACCGTTAATCTGTGTCCTTATAGTAACCCAAAATCCTTAGAGCTCACAAGCTCTCATGGGAATGAGGGGAGGGCACTGAGAGGTGGGTCTGGGATTAAGCCCATGGCAGACTTAGCCACTACCCCAAAAAGCTGACCTGGGTGTATAGGCAGTTTTCGATATTTCTGTTTGGAACATCAAGCCCATGGTTGGGGACCGACTGTCAAATACTATAGCGCTGTGGGAGGGAGTCTCCATGTTTTCTTTTCTTTCTTTCTTTTTTTTTTCTTTCAAGTTGAGGGTCTCACTCTGTTACCCAGGCTGGAGTGCAGTATCACGATCACAGAGCTTACTGCATCCTTGATCTCCTAGGCTCAGGTGATCCTTCTGCTTCAGCCTTCTGAGTAGCTGGGACAACAGGTGTGACCACCACACCTGGCTAATTTTTTGATTGTTTTGTTGAGACGAAGTCTTGCTATGTTGCCTAGGCTAGTCTTGAACTTCTGGGCTCAAGCATTCCTCCTGCCTCGGCCTCCCAAAGTGCTGGGATTATAGGCATGAACTACTGTGGCTGGCTAGAGGCTCCATGTTCTCTGACAGGCTTCCTTATTCTCTCCTCAGGGCTTTGCATCTCAGGAAACCAGGAGGCCCCCCACACATCAAGCTAGCTGTGGAGTGGGATAGCTCCATCAAGGAGCGGTGAGTTTGACTTATATGCTTCCTGCAGGGCCGGGAGAGAGCCCACCTCTACCCTCAAATGTTCCCTGGACCTGGCTTCCCCCAGTTTGGCTATGAGGCAGTACACACTCATTCTTGGTGCAGTGTAACCTGTTTCTCTGGGAACCCGTAGTGAGAACTGTCTGTGGTAAATAACAGTGACCATCATGGTGGTGTCATGGTGGTGGTGGTGGTGTTAGGGTTGGTAACAGCAGTGTAGTGACCCACAATACCCCATGCCAGTCACGGCTCTGAGCACCTTCTGTGTATGCAATTTATTTCATCTTCATCACCCCCAATTGTGAGTACTCCGAGGTGATTATACGGCTATAATCATTTCTCAGAGGTGTGATAAAACCGAGGCACAGAGAGGTTAAGCACTTGCTGAAGGGTACACAGCTTACACAGGGTAGAGCTGGGCTTTGAACCTGGGCTGTCTGGCTCAAGTACGTGCTCCTCATCCCTCTGCTTGGCTGCCGCTGTAACACTGAGTGTATCAGCCCTACTTTGGAAAAAGACATTGTTCGGTCCAGCAATTATGGATTGATCTCCTACCAGGTGCCAGGCCCTGTGCTAGGACAAGAAAAACAAAGACGGGTAATAAGCCAAGGACTCCATCCCTATAGGAGCCGGTGGGGGAGAAGCGAATGCCAGTAAAACGTAGTGAGTGCCGTCAGAGGGGTGCGTGCAGGTCCCCAGGTGCCCTTAGGAGGGCGCTGTGGTGTCTCTGGCCGGTGCCTCCCTGCGGGTTTGCTGTGAGTAGAGACTTGGGCGAAACCTCTCCGTGGGGGAGCCCTGAACGCCGCGAGTGATCTCTCCGTGCAGCCTGTTCGGGAGTCTCCAGGAGGAGCGGGCACAGGATGCCGACAGCGTGTGGCAGCAGCAGCAGGCGCACCAGCAGCACAGCTGTACCTTGGACGAATGTTTTCAGTTCTACACCAAGGAGGAGCAGGTCCCGCCCTGGGGTCCACTCCCCGGCCGGGAAGGGGGCTGGCTGCCTTTCGGTGGGTTGGCCGTGCCCCGCGGGGACCTCACGGTCCGGGTGGCTTCCTTTCCAGCTGGCCCAGGACGATGCCTGGAAGTGTCCCCACTGCAAAGTCCTCCAGCAGGGGATGGTGAAGCTGAGTTTGTGGACGCTGCCTGACATCCTCATCATCCACCTCAAAAGGTTCTGTCAAGTTGGTGAGAGAAGAAACAAGCTCTCCACGCTGGTGAAGTTTCCTCTCTCCGGACTCAACATGGCTCCCCACGTGGCCCAGAGAAGCACCAGCCCCAAGCCGGGCCCCTGGCCTTCCTGGAAGCAGCCGACCTGCCTGCCCACCGCCTGCCCGCTGGACTTCCTGTATGACCTGTACGCCGTCTGCAACCACCACGGCAGTCTGCAAGGTGGGCATTACACAGGTGAGCCTTGCCCTGCCTCTCTGCACACGGCTGCTGTGGCCATATGTCTCGATGGTGGCCTGAGCCTCAAGATACCCCCAGAATGGGCACTTTGTGAGAGCTGACTCCTCACCCACCGCACACCAGTGCACATGCAATAGAGGAAGGGACCTGGTTCCAGCGGTAGAGCTGACATCAAGTTAGGTTGGAGTATAAAGTTAGTTACTGCCTGAATTTTCAACTAAATCAAATATGGGAGGGTAATTATTGGAACTGAGAGTGTGACGTTAATCCTCACTGGTGATTCAGCACAAGGACTCCTACCAGATTTGGCATCTTTTTATTCTAGTTTAGAGTACTACGGACATTCTTGTGAAAACAAGAATTAAAGGAGGATTTAACAGTAAACTAAGAATAGAGAGCTTAGTTGAAAAAGGCCATGAAGCATGCACACACCGCCTGTTACCCTCCTCAAATGCAACTTACACAACACATATTCATATATAATAAAATGACCATAATGCATAAGATGAGATAAGTCGTAACAAGGTAAGCATACTGGAAAGTGTGCTTGGAATAGACAAAGTGTAGCTTAAGCCCAAAGCATCTGGCTTACACCCGAAAGATTTCATAAATGGACCACTTTGAACTAACGCTAGCCCAAATTGAACTCAACTAATCTATATCAACCCTCTCTAAACCAAAACATTTACACAAACTAAAAGTATAGGAGATAGAAATTTATTTAGGCGCTATAGACAAAGTACCATAAGGGAAAGATGAAAGACACTTTAAAAGTACAAAAAAGCAAAGACTACTACTTTTACCTTTGCATAATGAATTAGCTAGCACAGTTTTACAAAGAGAATTTTAGCCAAAAAAACCTGAATCCAGACGAGCTACTTGTGAACAGCCAGAAGAGCACACTCATGTATGTTGCAAAATAGTGAGAAGATTTTCTTTTTTCTTTTTTTTTTTTTTGACTTGGACTCTCACTCTGTCGCCCAGACTGGAGTGCGGTGGCCGCTCCTGGCCACCACAGCCTCAACCTGCTGGGCTCCGGTGATCCTTCTGCCTCAGCCTTCCAGGTAGCTGGAACTACAGGCACGCGCTACCACGCCTGGCTAGTTTTTGATTTATTGTAGAGACGAGGTCTCGCCAAGTTGCCCAGGCGGGTCTCAAACCCGCGGGCTCAGGCAATCCACTTGCCTCGGCCTCCCAAAGTTCTGGGATTACAGGCTGAGCCACCGAGCCCGGCCGAGAGAAGATTTTCAAGTAGCGGTGAAAAGCCTATTGAGCCTGGTGATAGCTGGTTGTCCAGGATAGAATCTTAGTTCAACTTTAAATTTGCCTACAGAACCAAATAATCCTCATGTAAATTTAAATGTTATTCTAAAGGGGGACAGCTCTTTAGAAAGAGGAAACAACCTTACTTAGAGAGTAACTTTGCCCTTCTCCATAGTTGGCTTAAAAGCAGCCAACCATTAAGAAAGCGTTCAAGCTCAACCCGGCTCCACACACCTTAATTTCAACCAGCAACCACAACTCCTATAACGACACTGGACTAATCTATAAATCTATAGAAGTGATACTGATAATATAAGTAACAAGAAATCATTCTCCCCGCACAAGCTTATATCAGACCGGACAAACCACTGATAGTTAACAACTTAATATGAGTAACCAACCAATAAACGATTTATTACTTTCATTGTTAACCCAACACAGGCATGCGTTAAGGGAAAGATTAAAAGAAGTAGAAGGAACTTGGCAAAGCTAAACCCCGCCTATTTACCAAAAACATCACCTCTAGCATAATCAGTATTAGAGGCACTGCCTGCCCAGTGACATGCGTTAAACGGCCGGGGTATCCTGGCCGTGCAAAGGTAGCATAATCACTTGTTCTCTAAATAAGGACTTGTATGAATGGCCACCCGAGGGTTTTACTGTCTCCTACCTTTCATTTGTATTCCTCTGAGGAACTTGAAAGCAGTATATGAATGGAAGGGCAGAAACAGTTGTGCGAGACCCTCAATTATTTATAATCACCCCTTTAAGTAAGTTGGAGTATTACTCTGTCTCCCAGGCTAGAGTGCAGTGGCACGATCACAGCTCACCACAGCTTTGACTTCCTAGACTCAGGCAATCCTTCTGCCTTAGCTTCCCCAGTGGCTGAGACTATAGACACGTGCCCCTCACGCCCAGCTAATTTTTCAATTTTTTTTGTAGAGATAGTGTCTTACTATGTTGCCTAGACTGCTCTCAAGCTCCTGGGCTCAAATAGTTCTCTCACCTCAGCCTCCCAAAGTGCTGGGATTATAGGTGTGAGCTACCACTCCAGGCCTTAAGTGCTTTTCGAGAGTGTCATGACTGGTCATTTTTCCCGGTTATATCAGTCGTTGCTTCTCTCCTGCCAAGGCATCTCCATGCTAATGGAAAATCTGGAGGAGGCTATTGGTAGAGCGGCAATCGGATGTCTCCACCATGTAGGTAGTGTGGAAACTGATCTGTCTGAACCTTAGGATGCTGAGAGGTTTAGGATGCAGTCCCTGCTATGGGAGGATGGTACAGACATTCCTGGAGAAAGAGAAATGAGGATGCATTAATAGGCCAGGGACCACCTGAGTGGACATACCTGAGAGAGGTGTAGAACAATAGGGCTACACTGGGCCAGCCTGGGCTGGTCACACCTAAGGCTACAGGGATGCCAAGACTGTTTTCAGCTCACAGGCGGCTGCCTTGTGCTGCTGTGCAGTCCACTGTTGCTCCACAGCTGTCCTGCTCTGGATAAGGGCTTGCTACCTTTGCAGCCTCTGGGACTATTCTGTCCAGCCACTTCCCCAGCCTTTCTTCTCTGGTCTAAAAATAGCTCTGCAGAAATCCCTGGAGACTTGTATATATCTTGGGTGACGTCTCTCTTGCTACGTTAACCTCAGATTTTTTTGACTAAGAGCATTCTAGCTGATTGAGTCCCTGCACACACATTACTGATGGAAATAAGGACGACTGGGATTTAGGTCTTGTCACTTCACATCCTGAATGTGCTGGCCCCCTTATCTATAAACTCACAGCATGGTCCCAACGTAAATCAAGGGCATTGATGTCAAATCACAGGGAGGGAGCTAGAAGTAGAATAGGAATGAGAAAAGTTGGTGTGTACGTGCAGTGTGAACCCTGCCTTATCAGAAGCAAAATCCAGATCCCTCCTAGGAGCGAGAATTAAAGAGTAAAGTCCCAGCTGGGTGTGGTGGTTCAAGCCTGTAATTCCAGCACTTTGGGAGGCCGAGGTGAGAGGATTACTTGAGTTCAGGGGTTCGAGACCAGCCTTGATAACTTGGTGAAACCTTGTCTCTACAATATATGAAAACATTAGCCGGGTGTAGTAGTGCGTGCCTGTAGTTCTGGCTACTTGGAAGGCTGAGATGGAAGGATTGCCTGAGTCCAGCAGGTTGACACTGGGGTGACTGTGAGCGTGCCACTGCACTCCAGCCTGGGCGACAGAGCAAGACTCTGACACAGAAAAAAAAAAAAAAAAAAAAGAGTGAAGTTCCCAGTTTGGGGGAGGTAGCTTGGCAGCACAAGGGGCACAGCTCCTAGGAAATTCCCTGGCAGGGTTCTCCTGGGGTCTGTGTTTTTTCATGCATTTCACCCCCACCTGCCAGGAAAAATCTCTGCTTAATGCTAAAACCCAAGGGAGAAAAACCCAGGGGGAAAAGAGGACTCTTGAGGGGGAAGCAGGGCAGTGTCTCAGCCAGCCAGATAAGATCCAGGCCAGTCACTCTCATCTGCCAACTTACACTGTCTTTTTCCTCACTACAAACCTGCTGGTTAAGTGGCAGAGCCAGGGGTTCAAACCTGGGCCACTCTGGGTCCAAAGCGCCTAGTTCCTGCTCTGCCAAGATGAGTGACTCTCAATAGGATCAAGTTTCGAAGCCATGCAGTGTATTGTAGATGAATATAAAATCCCCCATTTAAGTGAAGCATACCCACTAGTAGCTTCCTAAGAAAGGGTGATGGGAGTTTAACATTTGAAGTTGTGTGTCCGAAAATGCCTCGGGAAGCTGGGAGGTCCCCCACACATAAGGCTGGCTGTGGAGCAGATAGCTCCGTCAAGGAGTGGTGAGGTGAGTTCAGCAGAGGAAATGCCATACCTGATTGATAGCCTGGATGGACGTTGAGTTCTAGATTGTAAATCATTTTCCCAGAGACTCTGGATAATGTTGCTACATGGAGAATGGGGTCTGGAATGGGATTTTGCTGTTGAGATGGGTCAGACCAGTTCAATTTCTTCTCCTTTGTCTGGGATCTGTTTTTCTTTCTGGAAGCTATCAGTTCTTCATCACTGGGTTCTGGAGTCTCGTGGGATGTGCCTTCCTGTGGGACTTTTTCATTAGTTGTGCTGGGCACTGAGGGGAACTGTGTGTCTGTGGATGTGTGATCTTCGGGTCTGGGGAATTTCCTTGTGAATCTATTCTTGTAGTTCACACATCAAACCATGTTAAATTAAAAAAAAGTACACAGTGGACAGTCTTGCTCTTACCCTTACTCCTGTTCATTTACTCCGAAAAACTGTTTTCTGTCTGTCCTTGTAGAGTTTTTGTATGCAAAGCTCTGACAGCCTTCCTCCCTTTTAAACTCAAGGGTAAATACTATGTATATAACCCTATACCTGACTTTATTTCCACTTCGCAACATAGCGTGGAACTTGGTACATAGAGAACTATGACATTCTCTGTTTTAAACAATTGCTTAGTGTTTCACTCTGTGCATGCTCTATAGTTTATCTCACCAGTGTCCAATTCAGGAATGTTTAGGTTGTTTCCAAACTTTCATTATAATATGGCCATGAACAACTTTGTACACTATGTTACTTTGTGTGTGTGGACTTTCACCCCCATGATAGGCAGAATAATAATCTTCCAAATATGTCCATGTCCTAATCCTCAAAATCTGTGATTACGTTGCCTTACATGGCAAGGGGGCGTCTAGGTGGTTAATCAGCTGACCTTAAGATAAAGAGATGGTGCTGGATTTTCTGGGTGGACAAAATAGAATCACAGGGTCCTTTAAATGGGGAAGAGGGAGGAAGAAGAGTCAGAGTGGTGGCTGGTGAGAAAGACCCAACCTTTCCTGGCTATTGCTAGCTTTGAAGATGGAAGGGGGCCTGTAGCCGGGACCTAGTTGGCCTGGAGGAGAAGGCAATAAAGTAGGTTCTCCCTGAGTGCCTTAGGAAGATAAACCCTACTGATCCCTTGATTTAAGACTAATACAACCCCTTTCTGATTCGTTACTTCCAGGACTCAAATCACACATTTGTGTTGTTCTAAGTCACCGAGTGTGGGGTCATTTATTACAGCAGCACTAGGAAACCAAAACATCCTCCAGTAGTCTCTACTTTTCTTTGTCTTTTCTCTCTCATTTTCCACGATTTTCTTTTTTTGGTATATTCTAGGAGATTTCTTCAGCTTCATCTTCTAACCATGTTACGGAATTTTTCTATTTTGTAAATTTAACTTGTAAGTCCTTCTTCTTGTCTTAGGTTTCTTTTTCAGAGCTTCCTGGTTTCATTTTGGGCCCTCACCTGACTCAGCTTTTTGTGGTACCTGATACAGCCGGTACAGAGCCCCTGGGGAGTGTAGCAAGGTGAATGGCTTTCTTCTTACCCCTTCATCCCCACCTCTGAGTTGAACTTCCTCCACTTGGACAATAGGTATCACTACTCCCTCTGCTTGTTGGGCTCTCAACACCTGAGCTGTTTCTTTCTCTCCCATTGTCTTTTGACATTGTGGGCTTATTCCTTTTTAGTTCATTTGCTTTCTGCAAGTACAGCCATTTCAGATTTTTAGAAATCTCAAATGCCTTCTGTTTCATTTTAAATATGTCGAATAGGCAGTGTATTTCTATATTTTGAAACTCACACAGCCTCAAAAAAGATGGATAGTGAAAAGGCTTGGCCCCATCTGTATTCCTTATCTTCTCCCTCCTTGTCCATGGGTAACCATGTTTAATAGTTGTTTTCTGTTGTTATTCTTCCATAATTTCTTTATGTAACTATAATCAATTATGAATGTATCTTAATCTGTCCAGCAACATTTATCTCATGTATTTCTTCCCCACCTCCAATTTAAGTAAAAGTACTGTTTGCTGTGTTGCACCTGGCATTTTTTTTTTCTTTAAAATCTGTCTTGGAAATCTTTCTATATTTCCATTTATAGAAAGCTTCTCTGTTCTTCTCTATAGGCACTGAATAAATATAACCATTTATTAAATAAGTATCCAGTAGATGGACATTGGGCCAATTCATTCTTTTGCTATTACAAATTTTGCTGTCATAACCCTTTATGTTTGCCATTTTCTACATGTGAGAAACTTGCTGATAGGATAAATTCTCAGAATTGGGGTAGCTGGGTCTGTGTTTTGACAAATACTAAAAAGTGCCCCACACAAAGTGTTTTAGGAATTTGTACTCCTACAAGTAAGATAATGCCTATTTTCTTATTGTCTTGCCAATAGAATATACTCTTCAATGTTTGGATTTTTACCAATCTACTAGGTGGAAAATGGTGTCTCGGTATAATTTAAGACTGAACTTCTTGCTAGTGTGAGCTTGAGCATCATCTCATGTTTGAGCCGTTGTGGTTCCTTGTCTGAGAACTATCTGTCTATGTCCTTTGACTGTTTTTAAATGGATTGTTAGTCTTGTCCCCATTAATTTGTAGATGCTCTAATTCTTAATATGTTATGAGATTTTCCCCCTGTCTGTAACATAATGTCAAATATTTGTTCCCTGTGTAACATCTGTCTGTTGACTATTCCTGTGGTAATTTTTTTTTGCCATGAAGAAGGTCTTCATTTTTGCTTCTCCAGGTAGCTAGATTGTTATTCATATATTTATTTTAGGGTTTCTGGATTTTAAGTAGTGATTAGAAAGTCCTTTACACCCTAAGATTAACAATTGCTTTTTTCGGTGTTTTCTGCTATTTCTGTGGTTTTCGGTTTTCTTCTTCTTTTCTTTTCTTTTTTGAGTTGGAGTCTCACTCCATCACCCAGACTAGAGTTCAGTGGCACACTCACGGCCACCCCAGTGTTGACCTACTGGGCTCCAGCAATCCTTCCACCTCAGCCTTCCAAGTAGCCGGAACTACAGGTGCATGCTACCATACCCAGCTAATTTTTTGATTTATTTTAGAGACGAGATCTCACCAAGTTGCCCAGGCTGGTCTTGAACCTGCGGGCTCAGGCAATCCTCTCGCCTTGGCCTCCCAAATGCTGGGATTACAGGCTTGAGTCACCATGCCCAGCCAGTTTTTGTTTTTACATTTAAATCTTCAATTTGGAGTTTCTTGGTGGCTCTTGAGAGAGGGGAATTCAATTTATTCTCCCCCCCATCCCGAAAGTACCAATTTGTCCCAAAACCAATACTAATGGAAAAGCTCACCTTATCCCTTGTGATGCTATCTACCATATCAGATAGCAACTTTTTATGTTTGGGTCTATTTCTGGACTTTGGTATTCTACCCATTGACCTGTCTATTTTTGTCTGTCTATTCATGAGTGAAAACATTTTTCAATAAAATGGACCCTAGCTGATTCTGTTCCTCCCTTTTCCCTCCATTGACCAGGAGTTAGCGACTCAGGCTTTGTCCTTAGCCATTGATGAGAACTTGGGAAAAATTGAGCCTATGTCGGAGTATGTATTAGCAAAGGGAGATGGATTGCATTCTTAAAAAGATCAAGATTTTGCCACAATTTACCCAGTGAAGGACCTGTGGCAAATATGAGTATAGTATGTGTGGATCTCAGACCTCATACTTTAGGGCATAAGAAATATAACTTAATGCTCTGTAATTCCAGTGACCAGCTGTGATCGTAGAGTGGCTAGTACTCTGCGTTGTGTAATCCCAGTGACCCCTTCATTCCTACTGTTCACTCCATGACTTTCTTGTTTGTGTTAGTCCCAGGCAGTCATCCTGCAATGTGGGTGATGAGGGTACCTGACTTGCAGGAATTTTTTTTTTTTTTGAGTCAGAGTCTCATTCTGTTACCCAGACTGGAGTGCAGTGGCACACTGCTTGCAGCCACTACAACTTCAACCTGCTGGGCTCAGGCGATCCTTCTGCCTCAGCCTTCCACGCCCGGGTAATTTTTTGATTTATTGTAGATACTAGGTTTCACCATGCTGCCCAGGCTGGTCTTGAACCCGTGGGCTCAGGCAATCCTCTCGTCTCCGCCTCCCAAAGTGCTGGGATTACAGCTGTGAACCACTGCGCCCAGTTTTGTTTGTTTGTTTGTTTGTTTTTTTGAGTCAGAGTCTCCCTCTGTTGCCCAAGCTGGAGTGCAGTGGCATGCTCACAGCCACCGCAGCCTCTACCTGCTGGGCTCAGGCAATCCTTCTGCCTTAGCCTTCCAAGTAGCTGGAACTACAGGTGTGCATTACTTACTCCTGGCTTATTTTTTGATTTATTGTAGAGATGAGGTCTCACCAATTTGCCCAGGCTGGTCTCAAACCCCTGAGCTCAGGAAATCCTCTTGCCTTGGCCTCCCAAAGTGCTGGTATTACAGGTTTAAGCCACTGTGCCCGGCCTGGAATTTTTATGATTAGAACTAACATGTATGAGACACTTCTCATATGGTAGGCTCTGACAATTGGTAGCTTTTGTGCTACTGTGTAGTGTTACATAGATGCTATCATACCATAGATGTATTTTTTGTTTTTAGTGAGTTTCTTTTTTTGCCGTTTTGCATGTCAAAATAAGCTTAAAAGATTTTAAGTGCAATAAAATAATATGGCGAGGCACTTGACTCAGTGACTAAATGTCTTGACATGCTGGGTTACATCATGACCTAATATGTGCATCGATTTATATATGTGGATGTGTTTATGTGTACATACATATATTCAGGCTAAACAAAAGTTTTATGAGACGATAAGTTTACTACATGTGATATAGTTTGGTTTGTTCTAGAATAATGTTTAATTTTTTAAAAACCCTTTAAAATATTTTATTTTTTAAAAACATGCACTGATTACCAGTGTGCTAATGGGCCAATGGCCTGAAATTTGGAAAACACTGAACTGTATAGAAACCCAGGCTCTTTACTTATTCATTCATTGAACGAATATTGAAGTACCCATCCTGTGCCAGACTCTGTGCTAGGGGCTGGAGCTTCAGTGATGAACAAGACAAATATGAGGCCTGCCCTCATGAGACTTCAGTCTGATTTTGGAGACAGACAATGAAAGAATATTTGCCATTTTAGCACTTTTGCTACCTGACACTTTGAAAGGGTGACTGATGAACTGATTGTGTGTGTGAAAGAGATAAGGCCTCTCTGAGGATGTCACATGTAGGCCAAGAGCTAAAGATGAGGTAGAACGATGTGAATGATGGGCAGAGCTGCTAGCATGTGCAGAGGCCCAAGGCAGAAGGTGTTTGGTATGTTTAAGAAATGTTGAGAGCCTGTCATGGCTAAAGTGTAGTAGTTCAATATTCGGTGATACAAGATGGAGCTGGAGAAGTGGGCAGGGTCAGATTACACAGTGCACTCTAGACCATGAATAAAAGTTTGCATTTTTCCCAAAGGGGTGATGGGAAGCCACTTAAAGGTTTTAAGCAGAGGAGTAAAAACATAACCTCGTGTACAGGTTGAACTAGCTGCTCTGTTCTATGGATACTGGATAGAAAGGAACAAGAGGAGAAGTTGGAATTCCGGGTAGGAGGATGCTTCTGGGGCTCAGGGGAGAAACACTATTGCCTGGGATGTGGGAGTTGACAGTCAAGTGTTCAAGACACACTTTGGAAGTGGACTCAGTAGGGCTGGCTTTTGGACTGGGTGTGAGGTGAAAGGGAAAAGAGAGAGCAAAAATGAACTCTACATGGCTGGCTTGGACGGGTGCGGAGGTTGGTAAACTATGGTCCTTGGGCTATATCCAGTCCAGGGCCTGTTTATGAGTTAAAAATAAATTTTGCAGTATTAAAGGTGGGAAAAAAGGATGAACAGGCAGAATATGTGACAGAGAACACATGTGACCGTATGTGGCCTGCAAAGCCTAAACTAAATATTTGCTGTCTGGCCCATTATGAAAAGAGTTTGCAAACCTTCAGATTAGTGGGTTACTGTGCTATTCACTGAGATATGGAGGACAAGGAGAGGGATGTTTTGTTATAGTTGTAAAATCTTCTTAAATGTTTGACTTCTGTTCTTAGGTAAGAAAGAGGCATTCCATAATCCCAACTGTGATTCTCAGTTTTGGTTTCATTACATACTTAATCAGAGATGTGCATTATTTTGAAGCTTCTCAGAAGAAATGAGAGTGAAAGTTATTGTCTAGCTACATGGCTTAGGGGCTCCCTTTTATTAGAGACTGTGCCTGAGTAAGGATTACAACATAAGGATTCAGATGACCCGAACACTCTATCAGTAAGAATCTGGGAGTATAACTTTGTTAAGCTTTTCTGATCCCACAATACTCATTTCTGGCCAAAAATAGTCTGCTTTTTCCCCCTCATTTTGTTATAAACATGTCCATTTTTCAGCTATGCCATGGGAAGTGTCTTCTTTTGCCATTTGAGGTTCCAATAATTGAGGCTTGGGGTTTGGACCTTTGCAGCCTACTGTCGGAACTCTCTGGATGGCCGGTGGTATAGTTACGATGACAGCACAGTGGAACCACTTCGAGAAGATGAAGTCAACACTAGAGGGGCTTACATCCTATTCTATCAGAAGCAGAACAGCATCCCTCCCTGGTCAGCCAGCAGTTCCATGAGAGGTAGGTGCTGTTGCTCATTGCAGGAGAGGGGCTTGGGGAAGGTCACTTTAAGAATTGGGATATGCTCTGTCAAACATCAAGGCCCAGGAGAAGTAGGCAAGGATCTGAAAGAGGAAGCCCTGGCTGCTGCTATGGAAATCTGAGTCCCAGAGGCTAGTAGCTTATTTGTTAGACTGTGGGATGGATGTATTGTCATGCAAGAAAGAGGAAAAAAAAATAAATTTTTGTGTCTGGGGCAGGCGACACTGGCAATGTGGAATCTCACCTTTCCAATCTTACTAATATCAAGCCAGATTTAATTAAAAACAATGCTTAATCCTGTTAGAAAGGGAGGAGCGGTTATAAGGGATGCCAGACTTTTCTAGGAAGCTTAGCTCCTTAACTACACCTCAGCAATTAATTTGTTAGACAGCATCAAACTTGCTTGGAAGTCTAGAGAAAGAAAGTGCCAGAGCTGACCCTTTTATGTGATTTGTTTCACTCTGCAAACCAGACATCCTTATCTTTGGGACAAGAGAACATTACAAAAAAAAATTAAACAGATTTTCTACTAACAGTTATTGGAAAATGGCCAAATACACCCAAGAGTCAGCAGGTCTAAATCAAACCTAATGCAAGTATGGCTGTTCCATTTCTAGAAGGCAGACATTGAAAGAACAAAAAAAACCCCCATCATATTAGCAAAAGGCAAGTTTTCTTTACTGTCCAGTGTAATAAAGACGTCTCCCTCCAGAGCAAAGGGTAGGCGTCCTAAATGCTCATGATAAAATAGGTTGTTTCTCTAAATTTAGAGCACACTTCTGTAACATAGCATATTACCTGCTCACCTATGGGAACTGGGAATATGATTCTAGGGATTAAAAACTCTAGCTCTGGTTATTGCTGTAATAAAGGCCTTTGGCTCTGGAAAACAAAAACAAAAAACATATTTAGGAAGCCAGAGTTGGTGATAAGTAATTCCATGGAAAGCATTTTAGTACTCATCAACAGACGTTCCTTTCTGAGCCCACATGCCTCTCCCTAAACATTTGTTTTTAAATTTTAGATTCAAGGCGTACACATGCATGTTTGTTACATGGATGTCTTGTGTAGTGGTGGGGGTTGGTTCTCAGGTGGCCCATTTCCCAGATAATGAACATTGTACCCCATAGGTAGTTTCTAGACCCCAACCTCCTTCCTACCTCTCCTCTTATTGGTGTACCCAGTGTCTATTATTTCCATATTTGTGAGCAACCTAAGTACCCACCAACAATTGACTGGATAAAGAAATTTTAAGCTTGGTATCCAGTCACAGGTTTCTCCTCTGGTCGTTGACTTTGGTTTCTGCAGTTCTGCTTCAGTTCTTCGTTACAGGGCTGAAGGGTGGGGGTGGAGATGGGGATCTGGGACGCCAGAAACTGGGGTTGGGTCCAGCCTCTCTCTCTCTGATTTCTCTGCAGGCTCCACCAGCTCCTCCCTGTCTGATCACTGGCTCATGAGGCTTGGGAGCAATCCTGGCAGCACTAGGGGAAGCCTGCTATCCTGGAGCTCTACCCCTTGCCCCTCTCTGCCCCAGGTTTCTGACCCTCCCGTCTTCACAAACAGCCTGTGCAGTCAGGAAAAGGGTATGTTGGTTACATTTGCTGATTTCATTTTCATGATCGGTAATGGCCGTTTCTCCTCTATATGGAAGTGCTGGCACTTCACAGCCTTGTGTGTAGAGTCTGTTGTTAGAGTTGGGTTCATCTCTCAGTACAGTCTTCTGTGACCGGCCCTTGCCTGCTGCTTCTCCCCATCACTACCCTCCATTCATCCACAGGTACGTTCTCCCTCTGCTTCTATGGAGCCTACTGTCTTGTAGGGTAGACAAAACATAAGCAAGTAAACTAGGCAACCATGGATTTGTAACAGGCAAAGAGGGAAGTACTCAGGGAAGAAGATATTGAGGCTGCAGGTGGGTGAGTGAGGTAGGGTGTAGAGGGTCCCGATAGGCAGGGTGGGTGGGGAGTACCTTTCTGGAAAGTGACATTGAGCAGTGACCTGAGTGAGTGAGACAGTGACTTGTGTAGAAGCTTGGGGAGTGAGTTCCAGGAAAAGGGCTATCCAGGGTGAAGGCTGGGAGGGAGCATGGGATGTGTGAGAAAGATGGAAGAAATTAGAGCTGTGACTGGGGCAGAGAGAATGGAGAGGAGGTGAATAGAGGCCGGGTCATGATGTGCCTTTTGGAGCATGTATGAGGTTTGGACTTTATTCTAAGTGCAGTAGATAGCTAGTGGAGAGAGAGTGTGTGTGTGTGTGTGTGAGTGTGTGTGTGTGTGTGTATAATATTTAAATATATATTTCTGCTTTAATCATTTTTATTGATATATCATTGTACATATTTATGGAGTACATGTGATATTTAGATACATGCATATAATGTGTAATGATCAAATCAGGATATTTAGGATATCCATCGCCTCAAACATCCTTTCTTTATGCTGGGAATACTTCAGATCTTCTCTTCTAGCTGTTTTGAAATACACAATATATTATTGTAAACTATGATCACCCAACTGTGCTATTGGACACTAAAACTTACTTTTTTTTTTTTTTTTTTTGCCTGACTGTATGTTTATACCCATTAACCAACTCTCTTCGTCTTCTCTCCTACCCCACACCTCTTTCACCCTCTGGTAACTGTCATTCTACTCTCTAGCTCCATGAGACCAACTTTTTTTAGCTTTTTGGAGAGTTTTAAGCAGGGAAGTAATTGGTCTGATTTATAGTTTTAGAAAGTGTACTCTGACTGCTGTGTGAAGAATCCATCATATGGGAACAAGAGTATCCATAGGAAGGCCACTGTGGTTATATCCAGTGGGGAGGTAGTGGTGGCTTGGACTAGTATGTTAGGTAAGAGGTGGTCAAACTGAGGCTATATTTTGAAGATAGAGCTAACAGGATTTGCTTATGTTGGGTATGGGGTGTGAAAGAAAGAGAATAGTCAGGGATGACTCTTTGTTTAGGGTTTACATAACTAGGTGAAGAGTTGTGCAGTTCATGAGATGGGAGAAAGTTGGGTGGGAACAGGGTCAATTTTGGAGGGAAGTCAAGATTTTGAGATTCCTGCAAGGCACCCCCATCAGCAATAACTAGGGAATGGGGATAAAATTTTTTTTTTTTTTTTTTTGAGTTGGAGTCTCACTCTGTCGCCTAGACTAGAGTGCAGTGGCCGCTCCCGGCCACCGCAGCCTCGACCTGCTGGGCTCCAGCGATCCTTTCCGCCTCAGCCTTCCAAGTAGCTGGAATTACAGGCATGCGCTACCACGCCCAGCTGATTTTTTGATTTATTGTAGAGATGAGGTCTCGCTGCCCAGGCGGGTCTCGAACCCGCGGGCTCAGGCAATCCACTCACCTCAGCCTCCCAAAAGCGCGGGATTACAGGCTGAGCCACCGAGCCCGGCTGGGGATAAATTTTTGAGAGTCATCAGCACATGGATGGAGTGGAAAGCCCCCGGACCGACTGAGCTTTGCTAAGGGAATTGTAAATATGGAAAATGTAAATATGGAAAATGTGAATATGAGACCAAACCTGGGGCTTTCTAGCACCCAGGCATTGAGCAAAGCAGAGAGACCAACAGAGGAACTGAGAAGGAACAGCCAATGAGGTGAGGAGAAAACCAGGCAAGTATGGTCCACAAATGCCAAAAAGAGAATCTTCCAGAAGGAAGCAGTCAACGATGACTAATACTGCTGAGAAGCTGAGGGAGATGAGGATGGGCAAGTGACCCTCGGGCTGGAAGGCCACCAGTGACTTGCCAGGGGCATCTGCCATGGGCTGGAGAGAAGGGAGGCCTGGCTGCAGCAGGCAGAGGAGAGACTGAGGTTGGAGAAGTGGCAGTGCATACACACACCACCAGGCAAGGCGACTAAGAAGGCTGGGGCTGGACTGACAGCAGTTGTGGTTTTCTTTGCTAAACAGGAAATAAAATAGAGCATATTTGCATTCAGATGATCCAGCCTAGTGGGAGATCTTGACAAAAGTGCAAGAGAGCAAGGGGATAAGATTTTGGGGTTGTTTCCAGTTTAGAACTGTTGCCAGTAGTGCTGCTGTGAATGCTTTGGTTCATGTCTTTGGTGTACATATGTCTGCATTTCTGTTGGGTATATACTTAGGAGCGGAATTGCTGGGTCATAATGTACATATATTCATCAGCTGCTTATTTCTTTACACTTTTGTTTCCCTGATATCCAAGGACCCAATACAGTACAGCAGGTCTTCTATAATGTCCTTTTATTATAATATTGTTGAGAAAGAAAATAAAAATGGATTCCTGACTGGGGCTATGGTCTGCATGAAGTTTACAGGTTTTCCCCATGTCTGCATGGACTGCCTCCAGGTACTATGGTTTCCTCCCACATTCAACAGAAGTGCCTATTGGGAAATTGGTGTGTCTGCCCAGTCCTAGTGTGAGTGTGAGTGCATGTGAATGTACCCTGATATGGAATGGGGTTCTGTCCAGGATTGGTTTCCGCCATTCTCAACCCTAAACTGGAATAATTGGGTAGATCATTACCTTCCGTGTCTTTATTCATCTTTCTTAAATGTATGTGTAGCTCATATTTATTTCAGAAGTGTTTATTAATACCAGAAGTGTTTTGGGTCTCTATTTAATAAAGTTTAGTGATGTTTTTGTGACCAGAAAGATGCTGTGGGAACTTAGCTCTGGTTTATATCAATTAGGGAACATTGGTTTGATTATATGTCATTTGTCTTGAAGCTGCAGTTCCCAAGAGCCTATTGATGGCATTAAGTGTGGACTTACTGTACCTGGCTTGTACCAGGTTCTTGTTATATATTTGTGAGTGAATAAATAGGATGATAGAATCTTAAAACCGAAGTGGTTTTATTAGCATTGAATCCAACCTTCTGGTTTATGATCCACATTTCAGTTAATTTATTCCCCAGTGTGTGGCATTTTGGCTGCCATAATTGCACTATTGGACATAGTGCTGATAGGAATATATCTGTGCCTCTTAGATTTGTCCAGTTTCCTTATAATACATTTCTGTGTGAGCAACTATATAATGAGTATGTTTTGACTTGCCCTGTCCGGATATTTCTTTTCCCCTTACGTTTTCATGACTGCACATTTAGGATAGTGTCTATAAAACAAAAGTCCTGTGGCTCCATCAACACTGCCTATGATAAGCTCATAAATTCATCCCAGCTGTGTTTGATGGCATAGCACCCCGGGCCATTTCTCATTTTTTCCAAGGAGAAATAAATGTTTTTGACACCCTCCCAGAAGGAAGGCAACTTCAAAAGATGCCCCAAGATTTCAGCATGGCATTCTGACAGGTTTCAGGCACAGTTCTAGAAAAACTCCTCAGAGACACAAAGAGGGCTGAGGTTGGGGTAATCACTGTCCTCCAAACCCTTGTAGGCATTTTACTCATACTATCTAATTTAGTTCTCAGAATTCCTAGGAGTGCACACAAAGGGGAAAGCTGATACTTGAAATGAAGTAACCATCACAAACTTACCTGAGAAGGTAGTTCGGCTAAAAATAGACCTGCTCCCTCTGGATGCCAGAATCTCGGCTTGTGGACTCTTAGACATAGATTCTGAATTAGGGTTTCTTCCATTTGGACACTGCAAGAGTCTTGCTTTCTAAGGACGCTTTCTGTCTTGGTCTGAATAAAATGACAGATTTAGAAACCTGTTTGAGAAGCTCCAAGATGGTTTAAAATCCAACCTTATTTTCTTGTAATTTCTCCCCCCACCCCTTGTTATTTCTAAACCTGGTCAAGATCAAAATCTAGCATGTAGGTTTTCAGTAGTGGTTGGTACCACCTTTTCTCTCTACCCTCATGGGAGACATTTTTTTGACTGTTAAAATTAGTAGGGGTGACTACTGGCTTTTAGTCCCAGGAGCGGGTAGGTGGGAGGATGGAAATAAGTATCTTGCAATGCCCAGAGATGGTCCTTTTCAGTAGAAAATTGTCCTATAAAAGGCCAGCAGTCCTTTGTAGAGAAATGCTGATAGTCTGGGAACATCATCCTTCTGGTAGCTCTGGTTATGGGACATTGTAGTAATGTAAACTAAAATGAATGGCTCCAAATGTTGTGGGGACTGCAACTTATTGGAGCAGGTATGGAGGAAGGCCCTATAAGGGAAAGAATGTAAAAAAATCTTACTTTTGCCATCTTTGTAAAAATGTGACTATTTAAAAAAAAATTGCTAGGAGTCCTCAGAGGCCCCCTGTCAGTAAGAGGCACTGGGGTTTAAGCTTTCTTAGCTTTTCAGCATAGGTGCTTCTGATGATAAATTTCCTCTATGGCTTTTATTGGGCCCCATAGATTTTGCTTTTCTCTTTTTTAGTGCTTTCCAGATAGTATTTCACTTCAGTTTTGATTTCTTCTTTAATCTAGAGGTTATCTGGAAGTTCAAGTATTTAAGTTTTTTTGGTCACCTTATTATTATTTGCTTCTGAGTTTGTGGGTTATGATCCAAGAATGTCATTTTCACAAATTATTCCCTTTTTGTGATCAAGTACATGCTTATTATTTCATAAATATTCCATGTACATATAAAATAAAGTATATTGTCTATTTGAGCGATGTGAACTTTATAGCATAACTATCAGGCGAGTTGATTGTTTAATCAATTCTCCTATGTCTTTGAATTTATCTTCTCTAGAACTCTCTGACTAGGAAAGCAATTTAGTGAAACCTTCCTGGATAGCTATATTTTTAATTAAGTAATTCTTTATATTGTTAGCTGCTTTGTTAATATGTGTCTACAAGTTTATGACTGTTAGATTTTCTTTATAAATTGTGCCCTTTAATCATTATAATGTTGCTCTTTATCCTGCTTAATGTTTTAAACCTAAATTCTATTTTGTTCAGTATTATTAATTCCACTCCTTCCTTCTTTCTTTTTGTTTGTATTTGCTGGTATTATTCTGCTTTTCTCCTTTGCCTTATGAATCTTTCTTTTTGAGTTAGCTTTAAATTTCTGGTAAACAATATCTTGCTGTTTTTTTATTTGTTTTGATGCCAAAAATTCAGAGCCTGTCTTATAATCAAAGCATTTAGTCCATTCCTAATGTACAACTGGTTGATTTCATTTATTTATTCCAAATTGTGTATTACTTGTTTCTTCTTTTTCCTTTTCCATATTTTTTTCTGATTTAGTCATGTTGCTCTTTGTTCTCTTGTTTATTTGGAAGATCTGCTGTTCTTTAATTCATTAATTGCTACTTCCCCCCACCCCCCAATATTCAGAAGCCAACTATTTTTCCCATTCGGTGCTCTGTTTCACCACTGCCCTCTCTCCTTCCCCTTGATATGATGAGAAACATATGGTACTAATGTCATCACTCTGTCCTGTCATTTTCCCACTCCCTGCCCCCCCAAAAATGAGAGCTTTGAAATGTAGCCACATGCCCCCTCTGGTCTGTTTTGGGGACTCTTAGATTCTGCTGGCATGACCTAGCGCCCTCTGTTCCAGACTGATACTAAAATTCCTATTGCAGCATTTACTTAACTTTATGTGACACATTCTCCGAGGATGTCTGCCATTCTGCATGCAAGGGGATAGTCCATGGACTGCAGGGTCCACTATACACTACTGTTTTTTTTCCCTCTTTGTCACCCTCTATCTTGAGGTTGTGGTTCTGATTCATCTGTGTCTGGTCAGAGTTCTTTTTCAAGCATATATGATATGTTCTCAAAATGTTTGCACAGCCACAAATATTTCACTTGAGTGTAAGGGGCAGTTTGACTGGGAGCAGCACCCTTGGGTTGCAGTGCTTTTCTCTCAGGTATCTGTAGCTGTTTTCCCAGGCCCTGGGGTTGCAGGTGAGAAGCCCAGGCTGTTCTGGCTGAAAGCTTTTAAGATCCTCTCTTTGACCTTGAAGTTTAGAAATTCTCCCAGAACATGGCTAAGTATGTGTTTCTGTTCATCAACCCTACCTAGAACTTGTGCCTTTCCTTCCACAGACTCAGCCCTTTCATTTTCATGTGTAATGATTGTCTCTCCTGCTTTTCAGATTCCTGTTACTTGCTGTTGTGTCTCCTAGGTCTGTCTTCTGAGTCCTCTGCCTTTTCTCTTGATCATTTTGCTCTGTGATGTGAGATATTTTTTTCACTGTTTCCTTCAGGCCAATCCTCAACAGCGATCCTGCATGTCTTCAATTCATTTACTGAATTTTAAATCTGGGAAATCACATTATTCAGTCCCTTCCTTGAGATTCAAGTTTATTGATTATTTTAAGTCATCATCTATTTCTTCTGGTGGCTCTACCTCCTTAGGGACGTGTCTGATTGTTCTTTTTATCTCTGACTGCTGGGCCCCCTTATGTGTACTGTCATTTTTCTGTTTTTGCCCGCTGGGGAAGAATGGCCGCTGACTGTCATGAGTGGCAGGTGGACTGTCATGAGTGGCAGGTGACTCTTAGAGTGATGAAAGGGGCAGTAGCTTTGATTCCCAAGGACTGGTTATGTGACAGACTTTTTCTTCCCCCTCCTTGTCCTGCTGGCTCTGTCTCAGAGGTAGAGAAGCCTCAACTCCTCTGTTTAGCTTTTTCTTGCTTCAAGGGGCCTAGAGGAAAGTTTGAGGGGTCAGGCTTGCCTGAAGTTGCACTCTGACGTCAATGCAGAAATAGTCACGAGGCTGTGAAGGAATTGTAAAGGGCACGGGAGACATGATATCACATATTTTTACTTTTGCCACATCCCATAAGAACATGCACATTATATTATTTCTTCCTCAGTTGTACCCCCAGCATTGAAAACAGTCCTTGTTAGCACACAGTAGGTTCTCATTAAATGTTTTTTGAATGAATAATTGGGCATCCGCGTGAGGCACGGTAGAAGCCCTTGAGCAGATGGAAAGCACTAACTAGGAAAAATCTCATCCTATCACAGGTGGGCTAAGGATGGCGTGAAGAGGTTCCCCCCAGCCCTGCTCACAGCATACATTGTGAGTTTGGATGGATGCTTATTTCATTAGCCAAGGATTAAAAAAAAAAAATCACATAGGAATCAAGATGGCCACACATGGACAGGAACAGATGTGGCATTTCTCAGAGCAACATCTGCCGGCTCCAGAGCTGCGGTGTGGGTGGGGCGGGGCGGAGGTGGGGGGGAAGCTGTGCCATCAACTGCACGGGTGCCATCTGTGTGAAGGGAGCTCTTGTGGGGCCAGAGAAGCATATTATGTATGCTGTGGGGCTTTATATAATCTCCAGGAAGGACTTAACTGTTCACATCCTTCATGCGGTGTAAGGCTCTAGGTTCTTCCTGGTTCTCAAGCCAGACTGGCTGGACACAGACTCTTGGGGTGAAGTGGGGGCTGAGCTTGAGTTAATGCTCAGGAGTGCCTGGATGCCATCTCTGTCTCTAGCTCTGAGCCTTCCAGAGGGTCCTTTTGTCCGGAAAAAGGATACTAGGACTTGCATACACCCTGAACAAGAAGTGGGATACTTAGTAGAGAGGAAGCATGGTATCTTCGTGGATGCTGTCATTCCCTTTTGTACTTCTGCTGTTTATTTCTCACTGTTATTAAAGCTGTCTCTCAGATCTTGTTATCATAGGATCCTGATATCATATCCTGTATATAAACAGAGGAAAGAGAAGAAAGATAGCATGTTGAGAAAGTAGAGAAATGAGTTCCATGGGCATCTGTGGTTCCCGTGAAAGGTAGCCCAGGTGTTGATGTCAGCTCTGGCCTCAGACCCTTTCATACCAGGAAGAAAAGAAGGACAGCTATTTCAGGCAGCTGCCAAGTCCTGTAGCCACCTGCCGGGGCTCCAGGCGACATGGTCTCATTTTGAAAGGCTAAAAGTCACAGCTTTGTCCTACTAATACAAAGTGGCCCTTTCTGCCCTTCCTAGGGCTATGGAAGAAAAAAACTTCACACACATCTCAGACCCCAGAACATTTCCTCCTCTAAAAGCTGGGAATTTAACAAGGTCAATCCAAACTGAAGTCACAAAGTATTGGGGGTGAAAATGTGTCTATGCCTGGCTAATCTAAAGAAATGCTTTAAAGAAAAAAAATATCAAAAATTTTCTGTGAAAAATCTGGAAAGTCACATCCTTGAGGAACCTCTGGGATGCCCTCTAATTCTTCTGGAGTTTGCGGATGTTCTGCTTCTTCCCCTCCAGCCATTTCTTGGGCTGACGTGCAGCTTGACCTCCCACCAGCATTCACTGCAACCCTGGATCCCGTTCCTTCTCCCTTACCTGAGGCTCTCTCCCATGTACCTGGCAGTCTCTGGTCCCTCTCCATGTCATGCATCTAGTTGGCTGTGCCACTGGCAGGGAGCTTTTTGTGGCAGGGTCCTGCCCATTTTTGGAGTTTGTGCTGTGGCCCATTCGGGCTGTTCTAACATAGGCCATGGACCAGGTGGCTTATCACTAACAGAACCTGATTCCTCACCATACTGCAGGCTGGAAGTCTGAGGTCAGGGTGCTGGTGTGGCCGGATTCTAGTGAGGGCCCACTTCTCTGGGGATTGTGTCCTCACATGAAAGAGAAGACCGGCTAGCTGTCTAGTCTCTTCTGACAAGGGCACTAACCCAAGGGCTCCACTCTCATGACCTGGTCAACTCCCTGAGGCCCCAGCTCCTCATATGTCCCCTTGGAAATTAGAGTTTCAACATATGAATTTGGGGGAACACAGACCTTCAGTCCACAGCACTTTTTATACCCTATGATGAAGTAGCACATTGGGAATGGCCAGCTGTGGGGGTAGCCTCGAAGGTTGATCTACATGCAGCCTTTCTCCAAATGCGTGTGACTGTCCTTATGCCATGTGGATTGTGTGTTTCAGCTGAAAATTTCTTCCTTAGCGATTGCAGGCATCATGTACACCAGGGCACTTTTTTTTTTTTTTTTTTTTTTTGAGCTGGAGTCTCACTCGGTTGCCCAGACTGGAGTGCAGTGGCTGCTCCCGGCCACCACAGCCTCGCCTGCTGGGCTCCGGCGATCCTTCCGCCTCAGCCTTCCGAGTAGCCGGAATTACAGGCATGCGCTACCACGCCCGGCTGATTTTTTGATTTATTGTAGAGATGAGGTCTCGCTGCCCAGGCGGGTCGCGAACCCGCGGGTTCAGGCAGTCCACTCACCTCAGACCAGGGCATTTTAATAGTGCAGTGACTGATAACTGAGAATTTCTTAAGAAAAAGTACACAGCCTTGCTTATATGTATGCTTCCTTTAGAAATGTTGAGATAGGCTGGACATGGTGGCTCATGCCTGGAATCCCAGCACTCTGAGAGGCTAAAGGAGGAGGAATTGCTTGAGTCCAGGAGATCCAGACCAGCCTGGGCAACACATCAAGATCCTGTCTCCATAAAAAATTAAAAAATTAGCCAGGCATGGTGGCGTGTGCCTGTAGTCCAAGCTACTTATGAGCCTGAGGTGGAAGGATCGCCTGAACCCAGGAAGTCAAGGCTGGGGGAGGTATGATCGTGCCACTGCACTCCAGCCTGGGCAACAGAGTGAGATCCCTGACTCAGAAAACTCCACACCTTGTTGTTTTTCATATCTATTTCTCCATCCTTGTTTGTGTGTTTTCATATGCATACACAACACACACATACACACACACACACACACGTATATATTTTTACAAGTTGGATTATACTACTTTATTAGACTGTATTTCTCACTTAACAGTATATTATAAAAAACATCTTCCCAGTGGTATTGCAGAACACACAATGAAGGCAGATGTGGCAACTCTGGTAAACACATCATTCTTTTTTTTTTTTTTTAAGTCTAGAGAGAATATATAAGATTCTTGCATTTGAAAGGCACAAGTTCCTAATATGACCTGGAAAAGCAGGAACTTCTGCTGAACATTCTATTTCATAGAAATATTTAAAGATGGATGAGAATGGGGTTTAATCTTGGGGCTAGATGACCCTGTGACCAGGCTTTATCTGTTGTCTGTGCTGTCCGGCCCAGGTAAATGGGCTTCATGGAACAGGGGCGACTCCATTGCCATTCCTTGAGGGCGGGAACCCTGTGTGTCTTGCTCACTGCTGTATCCCCAGCACCCAGCACCATATCTGATGTTTGCATGTCTGTTGAATGACTGGCGTTGTGGCTGCTCCTATAGCAACTGAGAGTTACCTGGGCCCTGATGGTCTTGCTGTCTCTTACAGGAGGATCGGAGTCCAGGCGCCTGGTGCGGGGCCTCCAAGGCAGAAGTATCAGCATGAAGGCACCTGCCCCTTCCCGAGCCAAGCAGGGGCCCTTCAAGACCATGCCCCTCCGGTGGTCCTTTGGGCCCAGGGAGAAGCCACCTGGTACATCCGTCGAGTTGGTAGAATACTTAGAGTCCAGACGAAGACCTCGATCCACCAGCCAGTCCATTGTGCCTCTATTGACAGGGGCTACTGGTGAGGACCAGAAGTCAGCATCACCAAGGTCCGGCATCACCCTTTCTGCTAAAGGTGAAGAGAGCGGGCGAGCTGGCGAAAGAGGGCAAGCTGGGATGCCCTGTCCCTCAGGCCATCCCAACCACTCTCCGAGCCCTGGACACTCAGATGGTCTAAGCACAGCAAGGAAACTAAAGGAAAACGCAAGTCAGGACATCAGGCTGCCCAGAAAGTTTGACCTGCCCCTCACTGTGATGCCCTCAGTGGGGAATGAGAAGCCAGCTCGACCAGAGAGCCAGAAGGCCATGAACTGGAAGGGGAATGGCCAGGTGGGAAGCAAGAGCAGCCCACCCTCCCCCTCTACAGGATTGTCTAGAAACAGTAAGGACAGTCACCGAGGTACCCCTGACATAGACAGACCCCCTCAGGGGACACTCACCCTTCTGAGGTCTATGTTTCGGAAGAAGGAGAACAGGGGGAGTGACAGGGCAGAGGCCTCTTCCCAGTTGCCTCCAGTGCCTCTGGTCAGTGGCAGGCTGAGTCCTGCCATGGACGAGCAGGCTCGAGGCTCATCTCCCTCCCTCCGGATCCGAGAAAGCCTGGCCAGGGGCCTGGGCAGCCGGCTCGAGAGGGATGTCTGGTCAGCCCCCAGCTCTCTCCGCCTCCCTCGCAAAGCCAGCAGGCTGCCGAGAGGTAGTGCCCTTGGCACATCACAGAGGAGTGCTCCAGGAGAGCAGACTTCTTATGGCACCTTGCAGAGGGTAAAATACCACACTCTTTCTTTAGGCCGAAAGAAAACCTTGCCAGAGTCCAGCTTTTGATGGCGCATGTCAGTATTGTGTGAAGCTGGCATTCTTGGGACTTTGTACTGAACAGGTGTAGGCCGCCTGTGTGGAGAGCAGGTTTTTGGGAAGCCAGTTGTCTTGTGATCCTTGAAAATAATTTTTGTTTGTTTGTTTCCATGTCTAGACAATGTCCAAATAACCCAGTTCCAAAATGCCTTCCTGTATCGTTGGGTGCTTTGATACAGTCTGGCCACTAAAGGGTGCTGTTGGGTCAGTATTACCATTTTCAGGGCAAGAACTGATACTAAAGAGATTTGGGGGTGGGCAAACTTTAGAGCATGGCTCTATAGGTGAGCCTGGTTAATGAGACTCTTCATTGTCGTGTCAGATATTGTCATTGGATTCTCCTTTTTCTTTATTTTTTTAAAAAAACAGTAGACTTAAAGGAAAATCTTTTCCTTTTAAAGCTTCTCTGGGATAAGCATTAAAGATGCCAAAAAAAGAAAAAACGTGGTAGTGATGGTAAGGCAAGATTCCAGAAGAGAGAGATGGGAGAGAAGTGACTGAGATTTTAGGTGAATATTTAATATAGAACAAAATAATTGTATTGAAGTTTTTCAAGGTATTTTAAAAAGATAACTATTTTGATACTGGAAAAAATAAAGTTCTTTTTTAATTTAAATATGAGATCTATGTACAATTTTAATAAAATCCCATCCGTGAAACATGCAAATGGCTGTCTGAATTATTCAAGCTTGATAGATAACCTTGTTTCATTCCTGCTGTGTAAACTTGGCTCATGGCTGTTGCTATCAGAAAGCAGTTATTTGAGTTCTTTCTGCAATCTCAAAGTGCTCTTTAATTAACTGCCTTGCTGTTTTCTAAAGGAGTATAAGTCTTCTCAGTCCTCTCTCTGGAAGGCTTGTACTGGCGAGGATCTTAGAATCTGCATCTGCCTGGACAGACTGTTAGTTGACTATCCCTGTTTCCTGAAACTTAGCATACTCTTCAGTATCTGTTCTTACACATATCCTGTCATTTCTTACTTGAAAGCTGATAAGCCTGACCCCAGGCCTGGGGCTTAACAGTTGAGGTCACTAGCAAGTCTGCACTTAAACAGTTCATTTTCTACAAATACTTCCTTTTTGATGGGAATCATTTGTTCAAGACACCTGATTCTAGGAATGTGTAGTATGACTCATTGGCATCTATCTGCAACTTTTTTTTTTCTTAAAAAGGAAGAATGGAGTCTTTCTTTTATCCCAGTGGAAAAGACTGCTTACCTTAGATCTGAGAAACAGAAGATAGAAAGAACTGAGACCATAAAAAGAAAAAACGAGAAGACCCAGCCACCAGACCCCAGAGGGCCATGCGCATACCAGTAGACCTGTGTGTTTGCATTCTAAAAGAAGACTATGTTCTCTTCAAATCTTAAATTGATGTATTCTAAGTCCTCTTAGGTTGTCTAAGTCCTCTTGGGTTAATAGGGAGTCTAGGAGTCTTTCTGCTTTATCTGGTTCTTCTCTGTTGCCTCAGAGCAATTTAGTTTCCATGATTTTCCTAAGTTCAACCTCACTTTCTTTGTCCTCAAAGAGACTGGATTGTATCTCAGACATGCACCTCCAGGCTTCTCTCCTTTAAGGACTCAACTTTTAGAATATCCTTGGATTATTGGGGTGTCATGAGAGGGCCCTAGGCGTTAGCAGTGCCCTCTGTAATACACCATGAATTGGAACATTTACCCCAGGCTCTGAACAGTGGAGATTTAGGAAGAGGCAATTATACTTGGACACCAGTGCATATATTAGCCATTCCAGGTCTGCAACAAGGATGCCAAGAACCTGTGTATCCCCATCTCTGAGGTCACCTCTCCCTTTAGGAGGACTTGGTAGAGAAGGCTGTGAGAACAAAACATGGGAAGTAGGTGAGTCAGATTTCTGCCTGGATTGGAGACAATAGGACCACAGTTTCGATTTTGGCCGTGCATCTGATGATAGGCTTCAGAAGTCTTGTCAAGTGATGTTTGAGGAGGAAGCATGACCCACTAAATGCTTTTTCCAATCATAAGGACCACCCCTCCCACCTGGAAATGTATAGACTGGAGTTAGAGAAAGGTTGAGAGCCACTGAGCCAAATGGGAAGATAGCCAGAGATGGAGCTTGCTCGGTACAGCAGGAAGGACCTTCCATTCTTCCTCCAGAGGCCCAGATTCCCTGCCTGGATCGACTCCTGCTGTCTGAGACTTGATCCCTGGTCTGATGGTGGTATCTCACCCTGAAGGACTCCTACAGTGTCCTTCAGGTCTGGCGTCCCCCTCCTTGGTCCTCTACTCCTCTCTCCCACAAGCAGAAGGAAGGGCTGGGAGATCATACTGTTGGTGTCAGAGGCTCCAAGTGCCCACAAGGCCAGAGGAAACAGCCAGGAGGGGAGGTCATAACCTATAGGAATCATATAATTGTAGTTACAGGAACAAGTAGGAATATATGTGCTAGCTACATCCATCAATAGGACGTCACCTGAAGTAAACCCACACCAGCATGAAGTCCTGAGGGATAGTGAGCTCATTAAGCATCTGCTGACTTCAGGATTTCACCCTGGAGCTGCAAAGAGACAGTTAACAATTCCAGCTGGCAAACATTTGTATGGCACTTAACTGTGTGCAAAATACTCTTCTAAGCACATTACAATATTAGCTCATTTAATTCATAATAATCTTTTGGGGCAGGTCCTTTTATCTCTGTTTTATAGATGAGGAAATTGAGGCACAGAGATTTGCCTAAGACCATACAGTTTGTAAGTAGCAGAGTCAGGATTTGAACCCAGGTAATCCTGGCTCTGGAGTTCCTTCTCTGAATTACTGGAAATAGCAATGCCACCCTTTGAAGGCATACTACTGATCCTGTCAGTTAAACCATATTGCCTCTGTTATTCTCTGTTCATCAAAATGGAAAAAAATACATTTGCCAGATCAATAGCTTATTTCCAAGTATCAGGAAGGAGATTACATCTGTAAAAGCTCTTGTCATTGACCCACTACTTGATTAAGCCTGTGATAGATGCAGTTATTCTCCAAGAAACATTAACCTTCTATATCATACTGGAGAGGTGAGGAGAGATGAGATAGGTATCAGGATGCAGCAGGTTTTAAGTCTTTATGACCTTGATTCTCATTCTTCCTGGGTGCAGTTTTGCTTTTGATTTACTTTATTTATTGGGAAGGTTTCCTCTAGTGACATTTACTCTGTAAACATTTGAGGGTTCACTATATAGTAAACATGGCTTTAGGCTCTGGGAATGTCATAGTGAATTAAATAAATGGTTCTTGCCTTTAGGCAACTTACATTCTAGTTTGAAGAGACAAAGAACCTGTAAATATAACTAAGGTAGTTTCAGGTCCTGTAAGTATTTTGAAATAAACAAATGGGATCATGTGAGACTTGGCCAGGGGAAACAAGTGTGGGCATTCTGCTACTTGTTGAGATCAGGCCATTAAACACTTAGAATATTGAAATATTCTCAGAAAGGGCCCAATTTCCATTGGACCTGCCAAGATGCAAACATGGGTTAGAACTCCATTTATCAGTCAGTCACCACAAGCCCCTGCTCAGACTGACAAAACCCAGTGGTGTTCTGGGCTCCCGGGGATTGGAGCTGACCCAGGTAAATGGCTGCAGTTTCTTTGGGGAATGACTGAGAGAGAGCTTTATGGGGCAGATGTAATGTCATAGCAGGATTCTTCCTCAGTGGTACCAGCTATCCTATCATTTAAAGGAATTTGGATTTGTGAACTGGCTCAGATCAGGGAATTAGATGAAAAGTTAAGACTCCACAATGCAGATCAGGTTTCTAGTTTTCCAAACTTGAGAATTTCTCATTCTTCAAAGTATCCTGAGCAGCTTGCCTGTTGATTTAATTTCTGGAGTGCCAAGCCACAGACCATGATCTCTGCATGTCATACCCTCCCTTAGAGATCTGACTATGTGACTTTCTGCTTTATTTCTGGTGGTTAATTGCCATGACCTATGTTAGGCCACTTTGGGCTTCTCCTATTGCTCCATGCTTGTCCCTTAGTGCCCCAGGACTATAAGCCAGATACACTTTTAAACTTGAGATTATAATAGATTTTATTTTTTAGCCTGTTATAATGAATTACATGGATTTATTTTTGAGCATTGAACCAGCCTTGTATTCCTGTAATAAACTCCATTTGGTCATGGTGTACTATCCTTTCTTTAAAAAAAAAAAGTTCAACTTAAGTTTCCAAAGTCTTATTTACAACTTTTGTATTTATATTTATGAGAGTTATTGATCTGTTTCTCTCCTTCCAATGTCTGTCTGGTTTTGGTATCAGGTCAATTCTAGCTTTATAGCATTAGTTGGGAAACATTTCCTCCTCTTCCATTTTTTGGAAGAATTTACCTAAAATTGGAAAAGGTAGAGAGTCTTGCTCTATTATCCAGGCTGGAGTGTGGTGGTGTAATCACAGCTCACTGCAGTCTTGAACTCCTGGGATGAAGCTATCCTCCCTGTGCAGCCTCCCAAGTAGCTAGAACTATAGGTGTATGCCACCACACTTGGCTAAATTTTTATTTTTTAGAAACAGGGATCTTGCTATGTTGCCTAGGCAGGGGTATTATGTATGCCTTAAATGTTTGGTCGAGTCTACCAGTGAAGCCATCTGGGCTTGGAGATTTTGTGGGGGGGGTGTTTTTTTGTTTGTTTTTTGGTTTTTTTTTTTGAGTTGGAGTCTCACTCTGTCACCCAGACTGGAGTGTAGTGGCCGCTCCCAGCCACCG
>NW_007259294.1:647025-651683 GCF_000164805.1 Carlito syrichta
GAGGTCTCGCCAAGTTGCCCAGGTGGGTCTCGAACCCGCGGGCTCAGGCAATCCACTCACCTCAGCCTCCCAAAGGTGTGGGTTTACAGGCTGAGCCACCAAGCCCGGTGGGGGGAAGGTTTTAAACTACAAATTTAATTTCTTTAAAGAATGTAAACTGTTTAGGTTGTAACTTAACTGTTTAGGTTGTAACTTCTTGAGTGAGCTTTGGTAGTTTGTATCTTTCAAGGAATTTGTGCATTTTATCTAAGTTGTTCAATTTACTGGATAAAATTCCAATATTATTCTTAGTGAATCTGTTTACTCTATGGTAATGTTACCTTTCTCGTTCCTGATACTGGTAATTTGTGTCTTTTCTTTTTTTATTTTTTCTTTCTTTTTTTTTTGGCCTTATCACTCTGGCTAGAAGTTGATCAGTTTTTTAAAATCTTCTCAAGAATGAACTTTTGATTTCCTTATGTTTTTCTCATTTCTATCTCATTTCTGAGATTTCTGTTTTTATGTTTATTATATCCTTTCTCTTGATTGATTTGAATTTAATTTTCTTTTTTTCTGGTTTCTTAAAGTGGACACTGTTCTAAATGACCTGAGATTGTTCATTTCAGGTACTTAGTGTTATAAATTTTCCCCTAAGCACAGCTCTAGTGACATTCCAGACATTCTATGTTGTGTTTTCATTTCCACTCAGTTCACAATACCTTTTGATTTCTTATTTGACCCATCAGTTATTCAGAAGTGTGTTTTTAATTCCAAGGGCCAGAAATAGTGACTCTTTGAAAGTTTCTCTGGTGGTGGAAATGTGAGGTTCTAACACTGTGTGTGACCATGTGCCCACCCTGTGGAAAAGGTGATCTTCAGTGGGAAGCAATGAGGTGGATCTGCAGAAAGAAGAGGCTGGAGGCTGGGAGAGAGGCCAGGAGAGCCCCTGATTCTAGAGTTTACCGAGGCCCAGCTCTAGCCATGTCTGTCCTTCAGAGGCCAACTTCACCCATATGCTGGGAAAGCATCACCAGGGTCTCCACGTTCGTCCTTAGAGCTCCAGGGCTGCAAGCCAGAAACAATTTTGAATATGACCTTTCCAGAGTAAATCTTAATGTTTCTGCTTTCAGAAAAGTTGCTTTCTGTTCCTTTGTTTTTGTATATCTTATTTCTCTCTGAAACTATTCTGGAACATTTCAGAGAGAAATGGAGCTCTTTTAGAAGCCATGATTGATATGAGTTGGACAGACTTCGAGGTATTTACATATTTATCGACAGATTCCTGCAAGCCATGTCAGTCTTTCCAACATTTCCCTTCCAAATTTCTACCTGAATGTACAATATAAGAAAAAGTTCTCCAATGAGACCCCCACTCTAAATAAGTTGAGCTATGCTAGTAGTGGAAATTACTGCATTAGTAATGGAAATAGAATGCTTACACCTACAACCAAATCCTTGTCCCCATGTTGTGCTCAGAGTCTTTCTTTATATTGACACTGGCCTGTGTCAAATTAACCCCACAAATAAAACACATCAAAGTGGTCAGAGAAATGCTGGGTGTGAACAGCACGTAAGCTTACATGCCAGCTTTATATCGGGGCCAGAGAGAATTACAAATAGTCCACAAAGATGTGCCATTTTTGTTTTTCTGTATCTAGCTTCTATGAGGTACTACCAATCTGTGGATGTATTTTATTCTGCCATAAATTAACTTTTTCTGTTTACATGGTCTTTGTGGTCCCCAGATGCCCCCAAAGGCATGCTTGTTTAACAACAACTTGATGTGACATCACAATGATACCACAATAGAGGTTGGGCTGTTGTTGCTGAAGGTTTCTGAACCCACACATTTCCTGGCAAAGAAGATGTCAGGATTAGACTCAGATATACATGGTGTGGTCAAGGGCCAAGACAGAGGCTTCATGACTTCACAGAGCGGAGGATGGACATCAAGGGTAATCATATCCAGCAGACCAGGGCATTTCTGTTGGAATTCTTGCTTGGAGATCCCATGAATCTGAGAGACAGGAAGGACTGGACCTGATAAATAATTCTGTGTGTGTGGTGGATGTGGCTTGGACAGCCACACTCAGGAAAGCCAGATTGGGCCCATGGAGCTGAGCGCCACAGGGCATGTTGGGCTGAGTCCAAACTGGAGTTACATTTATAGGCCTTCAGCAATTTCTGCTTAATCTTTGGGTCTGAGGGGAAGGATCTCTGAAGTCCAGGTGGGCTTGACCTTTGGAGCCTTCCACACTGGGCCTAATGGGATCTCTTGAATTCTTCTTGCCATAGGGAAGCATATGAAACTGAGAGACAGGAACGTAGGTAGAGGCTTCATCATTGAGTAGCCAAATGACTTTGATAAAGTTACTTCATATTGTTTGGCCTAATCCCTTTCCTAATGTGTTGATTGGACCAGGTCCTCTCTGGATGTCTCCCCAGACCTAACAGTCTTTAGTTGTTGGATAGCATAGTAGTTACGTGACTAGACTCTGAAGTCAGACTGTCTGGGTTCAAAGTCCACCCTGCCACTGTTTGGCTGTTTGATTCTGGGCAAATTGCTTAAGTTCTCTGTGCCTCCCTTTCCTCATCTATGAAGTGGAAATAGTAATGGGACCTGACTTATACGGTTATCATATTAGAGTTAATCCACAAGCATTAATGACCACTATGACCAGGTTTATGTGACCCACCCATAGAAGACTCAAGTCAGTGCTCTGAGAACTAAAAGTCCTAGTTCTTGGAACAACTTGGTCTGGGCCTTGTGTTGGGTATCCATGATACGCGAATTAATGACAGTCCTGATTAATACAGCTTTTTTAGAGAGTTGGAATTCTGGCTTCTTCTTCCTGATAGAATTTCAGAGTCCCTGAAGGGTCTTTAGAAGCATCCAGAGCAGCTCCAGGCTAGCATAGGGCCACCTCATGATTGAGTGACATAGGGGACATCCTTAGAGACCTAGTGAGATGCATTCATGGGAATATAGGTACAATACAATTACTCTGGCAGTTTGAAAACCTTCTATTCCACTATCTCAGTAGAAATGGACCAAAGCTTTTCTACTCCAGTTTTAGAAAAATCCTGTCACTTCATTTTATCAATTGTTCAGCCCATTTAGGGGCTGTATTTATTCTTGTACATGGTTGAACCCAAGTGTCTCCTACCCAGGGCAAAATTTGGATAAGTCAACTGGCAATTCTATTAAAAAAAAAAATTAAAAGAGTAGTGCTCATGAAATCATTTTGATGTTCGCCTAAATTCTAGAGGGTAGTTGGCAGGACCTCTGGCACACAGGTCGCAGCCAAGGGCACTATTCACATGGCAGCAGATGTAAACTGTTTGAGTGGAATGTGGATGGTGCTCTCAGTGTGGTGCATTGTGGTGGCCCTATGCTAGCCTGGAGCTGTGCTGGGTGCTTCTAAAGGCTCCTCTGTGAGTCTGAAATCCATTCAGGAAGAAAGAGTCAGAATCCTGACTCCCTAAAGAAGACACATTCATGAGGACTCTCTTAGATACACATATCATGGGTACCCAACTCATACCCATTTAAGCCAAAAAGCGAATTTATTGGCTCATATAACTGAACGTCAGAGAGTAAGATGAAGCCCATGCATGGTAAAATCTGGAGTCTTACACTATGGTATCAGGATTCATTTTTCTCCATGTTTTGGCTCTACTTTTCTTTCTGTTAGCTTTGTGTTCAGGCAGGTTCTCCCTTGGTGATGGCAAGGGAGTTCCAGACCCAGATGCCACCAGTGAAGCCTCTGTCCCAATGGTTCTAGCCCAAGTCCCAGAGTTTCCCCTGATTGGCTCTATCTGGATTAGTGATACACATATGCATGGAGCATCACTATGGCCAGAGTGTGTCACTGCTCAGTCCTTGGCCACACGTCCACCTTTGGAGCTGGGGATAGGCCAGCTCTAGCCAATTATGTGGACTGAGACTGAAAGCCAGTGCTCCAGAAGGAAGATGTGGGCACTCTTTCCAGAAGATGGGAAAGTAGGCAGTAGATGTCCACTATTGTGGCCACTGGAAATATGAGGGGGGACCCCCCCAAAAAATGGAAATTTTTTTTGTGAAGGATGATTTATGAGCACACCTGCTCACATCACATTGAGTGTTTAGCTGTGTTTGACCAAAACGGTATGACCGCCGTGCCCCACCCTCCCCATTCACCAGGATTGGCTATTAGTTATATGACCTCATGGAAAGTAAATTGATGTCTATGAGCCTTAGTTTGTTTATCAGTAAAATGGGAACTCTGCAGTGGTGAGCTGGAGTGGGCTTGCACCACCAGCTTCCGAGAGCCAATTGTAAATATTTGGGACCTACACTAGTCTTTGGTACTTTGAAATCAGCCGTTGCCGGGGACCAGCTCCAGCCGGGTTCAGGGTACCCCAAAGGTGGAGATGGCGTCGGTGACTGGGGGGAAGAAGAGAGAAAGAGAGAGAGAAAGAGAAAGAGACTGGACTCTGGTCTAGTGCAGAAGTGATGTGTGTTATTGGGAATTACAATGGGTCTTTTATACACAAAGTCAGATGTGGGAGGGGCGTCCCCCACCCACCAGAAACCTTAATCCATGAAAACTTAATCAATGATTGCCTTTAAACCCTTTTCATATGATAATCTTAAAATCCCATAACAAAGGATAACCTAATCTGTGACTGACATATTG